>NC_045732.1:59467322-59636371 GCF_009834535.1 Camelus ferus
AGAAAACTCACCATGTTCTCACAGTAAGGATCAGAGAAAAATCCTCTCAGGGCCCTGGAAGGGGGTGGGTGAGGGTAGCCACTGTAGAATGTCACCAGATCATTTTCCATAGCAAAAGCCTACTCTTCAGAGAAAGACATTCATTTAGGACAATACTAAAAATTTTTCCCACACGGAGGAAGAGAATTCCTCTCCATTCCAGTAGAAATTTCCCAAATGAGATATAGACAGAAAAAGGAATGAAAAAAATGAGAAAAAAAAAACCCAGAACAGAACATCTAAGAACTGTGGACCAATATCAAAGGTATAACAAGTCTAATTGGATTACCAGAATAAGAAAGAGAGAACTGAGTAGAAGAAATAGTCGAAGTCAAATAAATCTAATCAGTTTTGTAAAGTCCTAGCCATTTCTTTTGTCCATTCATTATTATTGTGTCAATTAATTTTTTAACAATTTGTGTAGTAACTACTATGTGTAGACACCAGTGATACAAGAGCAAAAAAGACAGATATTGATTTCAAGAACAGTGCTAAAACAAAATGTGTTAAAAAGTAAATAAAAGAACCCCAAGATGTGGATTACATACTGTAAAGGAAACAAACAAGGCACTAAAATAGAGAACACAAATTTAAGGAAAATATTTTATTCTGAGTGGTTAGAAAACACCCCTCTGAAGATGTGACATTTAAGCTGAAACCTGAAGGATGAGATGGAATGAGCTGGAAAGAGCATGGGAGAACTGAATATGATAATTTGAAGTGTTCATTAATCTCAGTATGCTAGGGTTATTTCTTCATAGGGTACAATCCAAATTTCTACACTACAGTGTTTTCTGTATCTTTGAGTCACTTGTCTTTTTGAAAATATGATGAAAGTTCTGGACACTCAAAAAGAAAAATGCACACATAAAGATGTTTATAAATCTTGCTGATGATTTCTGGTACTAATCCAAGTACAATACCCCAGGTTACCAGTTGTTATGGACTCAATATCTTTGTCCCTGCCAAATCCTTATGTTGAGACTCTAACCCCAATGTGATGGTATTTGGAGATGGGACCTTTGGTAAATAATCAAGGTTAGATGATGGTGGGGCCTCAGTCCTGGGGAATTAGTGCCCTATGAGAAGTGACACCAGAGAGCGTTCTGTCTCTCTCTCTCTCTGGCATGTGAATTAACAGCAAGAAGTCAGTCATCTACAAGCCAGGAAGATAGACATCACCAGAAACTGAACTGGCCAGCACCTTAATCTTGGACTTCTCAGCCTCTAGAACTGTGAGAAAATAAACTTTCGTTGTTTAAGCCACCCAGTCTATGATATTTCCTTTATGGCACCCCAAACTGACTAATAACCAAGTCAAGCTTTCTACTAGAAGAAATCTTAGGGAGAAATATAGAATCCATTCTATATACAATCTGTCACCTCAAAACAGAGAACTAGTACATAGCCTTTCACAAATTCTCTGTATTTCTATGACTATTATTCTGATGTAGCTATTTAGGAACCATCTAAATTCAATCTTCTAGCTAAGAAACCTTGACCACATATTTTTAAAGGCTCATTTCAGAATCTAAGCTATTTTCTAAATGTATGCTTGTTTGCTTGTTTTTCCCATCCCACAAGTAGGTAATATTTCATCTCTCTTACCCTCATTGACTAAGTATATTTAAACCATAGTAACAAATGACTACTTATTTTTCCTCACTTCCACCTTGAATTTTCATGATCCCCTGCCTTTCCCAACACTGTTTATTCTGCCTAGATTGTACTTTCATCCATTGTCTACTTGAAGAATCCTACTTATCTTTCAAGGTTCATCAAATGCCAACTTCTGTGTGAAATCTTCCCTAGATCTGCCCAGTCAGAATTCAGCCAACTTTTCTTTATGTTTTCACAAAATTTTGCCTATTCCTTTGTTGTAGTACCTACGTTAGGCTTCAATTTACAGTAATTTGAGTTTCCTTCACTAAACTGTGAACAACTTGTCTTCTTTTTTTTCATCCCCAATGGATACAATAATGCATTGTAATGAAGTAAGTGATTAATAAATGTTTGATGAATGAATGTACATATGTGAATATGGATGAATGAAGGAATAAACCATATAAAAACAAGCGAAAACAATAAATGACTATGTTTTTCTATATTCCAGTAATTCTTGTTAGAATTCCCTCAGTCATCAGGTTATTAGGTTTACAATCAATGAGATATTGCTCTCAATTAACTAATAACTCAAAAGTAACTTCTTAGTTTTTATATGTTAGGTACAGATGGATGTTTTAATAAACCTATTTCATATCATTTTATTTTGGAAAAAATAGAATGCTGATTATTATCAGAGTCATGTTCAAACATAATTACAAGTTGACTCCCTCCTGCTTAAAGACATTTTTTCTTAAAAATTCTTGATCATTTGTCAACTCTCACTGTCTTGGCCATAAATATTATAAATGGAACAAAATTAGGTAATTAAAACTAATTAAAACCTGTAAAGCAGGAATGAAAGGTTATATCTTTAAATGAATATAGAGATTGAAAATTTCACAATTAGCTAATGATATTTTCTAATTGCTGGGTTCAGTATGTACAGTAAGTCAGTCTGTTTATTTTTTTACATCCTTGACACGATTCTGAGAATACTACATGTAGAACAGGTTAAATTTCTCTCATTTAATATGTTTTAACTGGATAGCTTGAACATCAATCAGTCAAGGAGGGTCTATCAGGTACTTCTGTGATGTAAACAGAGTTCTACTGGGCATTGGAGTGAGACTACCAGCTCATTTGACTTAGTCTCTGAATAATTAACAGCATGTAATGATTTGCTAGGGATATGACTGTGGGCATCACTGAACACAAATATACTTAACAGATGATGTGCCATATGGTTTTGCCTTCTTCCACCATGAATAATTTCTACATGATTCATCAAAAGTCATACAAAGAGTTCATATTTACTCAATGCTCACTAAATGAGTAATATGCAACCTTATAACTATAGCCAGCTTTCCAGAAGCCATCTTCAAAAAAACAACAGAAATGCACGTGTCCATCACTTTGATGTATTTTATTAGCAATACCACATTCAGGCAACGTGACTATTTTTTAAAGAATATATTAGCTTCTAATAAATTATCTGTAAATGGTGGTAGTTACAGTTTAATTAGGCTGAGCCCTATCATTGCTCTGCTTAATAAAGTCTTAAGTATCATTTACCAACATTCATTAAAAGTTTATATGAAATCTCCTTTTGAATGAAAGGCTGTTGAGTGAGCTGGAGCAATAATAAAAACAAAGCAAAAGTACCACTTGACATTCTGTATTAACTAAAAATCAAATAATAAAACCATCCATATATCAATTAAAATACATTTGAAAATTGTTTCAGTATGAAAACATCAAAATGATTTTCAAAAGATAACTTAGAAAGCAAAAAGTAGCCCTTTGCAATGGAAAGTTTTACCCACTAAACAGAAACAATAACTTCTTGCTCTGCTGTCTAACATAGACTCTTTAATTTTCTAAAGGGATTTCTGTAAGAAACACTGGTACTGCAGCATAGGTCTTGCCATTGTTTTACAGGGACTAGATTAATTCTCACTCCTGAAACAATTGAAAAATCAGAAAAAAAAATTCATCAAACAATGGGTCTCAAGACTCTGGATATCAGGCAACAAAGGACTTATTCCTTAGAGATAGGAAACAAATGAGTTAAATGCAACTAATGCTCAGCAGACTGCCTGGAGAGAATTTTCAAACCAATGGTACAGGGAGAAGGAACCCAGGTGACACCTGGTGATCATCCTGAGTTAAGGAGATACAGCTGAGAATTTGAAGATATCAAAGCTTCTAGAATTCACAAGACAGAGGATTCAAGAGGAGAGAGCTATACAGAAAGCAAACTCCCAAGATCTGCAGAGTTCCCCTCAAGTGTTCATGTGGGTGTCATATTTTTTTCTTTTTGATTTTATTTATGTTGTTTTTGAGTGTGTATCTTTGTATACTTTTTTATACTTGCTTTGGGTATTAGAATATAAATATATAACAATCTACTGATATCAACATTTTACTACTTTGATTAAAGTAGGGAAATCCCACTTCAATTTGGGTTCCTTTACCATCCCCAGTTGTAAATATCATTGACTCAATTTGTAAAACTTATGAGAAAAACAATAATCCATTTATATATCCATATTTCTACTCTTAGATCTTCCTTACCGATGTTTGAAGAGTATTTTTTTTATCATTTCCTTTCTGTTTGACAACATTTAGCTTTTAAGAATAGCTATCCTAGAGACAAATTGTTTCAGCTTTCCTGAATCTGATAATATTTTTATTTCCCCTTCATTCCCAAAGGATAGTTTCACTGGATATAGGATTCAGGGTTAATAGTTCTTTTCTTTCAGCACTTTGAGGCTGTTGTGACACTTCACTTCTTGCCTCCATGATTTACTGATGAGAATTACACTGTCATTAGAATTGGTGCTCTGCTATCAGTAATGTATCATTTTTTATCTGGCTGCTTTCAAGATTGGTAGATTTTTTTTTTTTTTTGTCTTTAGTTTCCTTTCATTTTCAGAAGTCATTTTATGTAGATTTCTTTGAGTTTATCCTATTAGTTCCTTCGTCTTCTTGAATCTGTAAGTTATTGTATTTCACCAAGTTTGGGATGTTTTTACCCATCATTTCTCTATAATCTCTTTCAAAAAGAGCCCTCTTTTTGAGACTCCAATGTTGCAAATGTTGGATATTTTTTTATTGTCCCGTAGGACACTGATGCTCTGCTATTTTTTTCTCTCTTTTTTTTTTCATTCTGTTTTCTCTCTGCTGTTCAGAATAGTGAATTGTATTGATCTGTTTTCAAGTTCACTGATTCCTTCCTCTTAAAGTCCATTCATGATGTTTTTTTCTGTGTTGTTATATTTTTCTGTTTATTCATTTATTTCAAGAGAATTTGTAATTGATTTTTGAAGCATTCTTATGATGACCATTTCAAAATCCTCAGATGATGCAAGAATTTTCAATATATGATTCATCTCAGTGTTGGTATTAATTGCCTTTACTCATTCAAGTTGGAATTTTCTTGCTTCTATATATGATCAGTGATTTTCAACTGTATATTTATTCTATATGTTAGCAGAGACTCTGGGTTCTGTTTAAATCTTTTATTTCATCAGGTCTTCACTGTTTGTTAAGATGTTGTCCTGGCTTACTTTTCTGGGCTGCAGTTCCAGTGTAGTTTAATTTTCAGAGACTGTTGTTTTATTTTGTTTTGTTCAGTTTATATGATGCTACAGGGCTCCTATTGTCTATGTTAGTAAAGGGGCAGAAGGGTTTTCATCAGGCCAGGCCACTGGGTGTCTCTCAGTGGGGAAAGGAAACTACAGGTCCCCTAGGATGAAGAGGCTTCCCTGGTAATACTATCATTGTAAAGGATATCACTAACAGCGCCTTCCAGCTGCCCCTATGTCTCTGAGTGGAGAAGAGAAGTTTCAGGCCCATGGGGGCATAGAGACTTTCTGGGAATTGCCACCCATTATGGATGGGTTCTTTCTGTCTATTGTGCTTGCTTGCTACCTTGTCTCCCAGCAAGGGAAGGGTGTTTCAGGCTTGTAGGGCACTTCTCTGGTTGGATGCTCATTTTGGCAGTATCCTTTTTGCCCAGGGAGAATGGAGAAAGCTGTCTGGGCCAGGCCACTTGTTGGAGTGAGGTTCTCCTACCTGTGTTCCACAGTTTATCTAGCGTCTCTGAGGAAGACAAGGGAATCTCAGACACACAGAGACAAAGAGACAGACTGTCCCCAAGCGGATCTACTTGTTTTCGCAGGGTCCCTCTTGCCTGTACCTCTTCAGTATCTCTCAGTGAGAGAAGGGAATTCCTGGCCCTGCTAGAAAGATAGCACTTCCTTTGGTTGCTTAATGTGGACAGGTCTCCCAATCAATTCCTCTTGCTGGTGGTGCCAGGCTCACTTGGTCCCCAGCATTGTTGGATGGAGGAATGAGCCTACTTGGGTTGCCTTCTATTGCTAGGTCTGGGGTTGAGAAATTCTGGGTCTGTGTCACCTTCTTCTGTTGCATGGAAGGGGACAAGATGCCTTGTTGCTGTGTTGTTCTTCTAGTTCTGGGGTCCCAAACCAATATACCTTCTTAACCACTTTTTCAGTTTTTTTGATTGCCTCTTGTACCATGTCCAGGGTTTATATTAGGAATTAGTGGAAGATAAACAAGAAACAATGGGTCTACTCCATTTTGTCCAGACTGGAAGTTGGTATCATATTATTTTGATTTGCACTTACTTTTTATAATTAAGATTATACATTTGTTCATATGTTTTTTTCTCTTTTGTACCTCTTCCTCTGAACTGTTTGCTCTCTCTATGTTAAGTATCATTTGTATGAGCTTGTTTCCCTATCATAGCTGTTTATCATACTGTTTTGTAATTGACAAATTATTTTTTTTAATTTTCTACTAGTACTACTGCTGGTAGAAATCATGTGTATTCTCCTTTTGAGGTTAAACTTAGATCCTAGACTAGTCCCTGGCTATAATATTCACTCACTAAATATTTTTTCAATGAATGAATGAAAGAACGATAATTTGTTCTTGATTTAACCACCACAGTGTGAAAACATTATTTAACACACTACTTGGCACACTGTAGTAGAGGGATAGGAATTATTTTACCACAGATTATGCCAACAAAATAGAAGGCAATTTTTCTATCAGAAATAAAGGAAAAAAGCATAGCTTGTGTAATTTATTTCATCCTATGACCACTACAATAAAACATGTGATAAGACATTGCATATTTATGTAAAATCCATGATATTTCTTTGAGGAGCACATGTTTAATAGCAAGTTGAAGAGCAAGAGATCTGATTCTTCTAAAAGCTAAAGTCATTAGCACATAGATTGACTCCCAGCATGACAGCCTAAGAAGCTCAGCTGACCCATTCTCCACTGAATCTGGTGGAAAATATTTTTAAAACACAAACAACATTTTAAAACTTCTGGAAATGGTCCTAAGGGCAAGCAGAAAATGATGATAGATCTACTTAAGAAAATCTAAGAAAAGTCAGTAAAAAGATAAGAGTCTGTGGAATTTGAACCACAACTGCTCCCTTCCCCATTCCCTACTCTCAGCTAAGTGAGGTAGAGACTCCACCTGAGACTGCTTCAGCCAAGAGCAAAAGGCTCTCTGTCTTCCAGCCCTCAGCCCATACCTTTCTTCTTCTTGGGAGGAAAAGAATGTCAGCATTTCTCATCCTGACCCCAGATGCTGGTTGCTGAGAATAAACCCCAAGTGAGTTCAGTCAAAGGGTAAGAACTCCCTTCCTCTACAGGTGGAATGGAGCCTTTGGGTATGGCATGCTGGAAATTCCATACCTCCAGATAGCTCTTCCCTAACTGGTGAGGCAGTGGTTTCATATCAGGCAAACCAAGAGGATCTCAGGCTACTACTTTTTTCTCCATTGATGACTTAGCTCTTAGATTGGGGATGTCACTCAGAAAAAAGGTTGACATTTTCTTCACTATCAGCTCCAAAATCCTCGTTCAGAGATTTTGCTTTGAGGGAGTAGCAGGCTGTAAAATAATTTCTAATCTCTTCTCTAAGGAACTAACCTCATTGGAAACAGAGCTTGGAGAAGTTTAAACCTAAAGGTCTTCTCAAGAATAGTAGAGGTTGTAGTGAAAAGCAACTGAGAAGAGATTTATGGATCTAGTGTAGACAAAGCCTAGACTGTAGGCCTGCAGGATAGAATAGAAAAATAAGATGACTGGGAGGAACATACCTGGGGTGAGAAGTAGGGAACTTTTACCTTGGGAAATAATCCATTCAAGGAGCCACTATTTGATTAGATTAGTCTGTAGAGGAATTTGTGCCTCAGGATCTTATTGCAAAGAGCAACCAGCAAGCAGTTAGTAAACAGTTGTGTGTGGTTAGAAAATCTTAGAAGAGAACTCCATCAGTATCATTGCAACCACAGGCTGACTGTGGGTATATCTAAAGCTGTATCTTCCTGAAAAGCAACATCAGAGACCTCACCTAGTGTGTGTAGATGGCATGGGGGCGGTAGTGGACAGACTTTCCTAAAATAATCCAAAAATAGTCCAGCTAGTCACTAAACAAATAAACAAGTAAATAACAATAATAAGCTTAGGGGCAGAGAGGATCACCAGTACCCAGAGAAATATTTCAAAGTACCACTCTAAGTATGTTCATAGAAATAAAGGAAAGCATGGTTAATGAAATAAAAGAGGATATGATGACAATGTTGCATCAAATAGAGAATATCAATAAGAAACATAAATTACCAAAAAGAACCAAATGGAAATCCTGGAGTAGAAAAGTACATTAAATATCCACTCAGTGAAAAGAAAATCAGCAAAGGAGAAATAGGGGAACAAAAAAGAACCATGGGACACACAGAAAACAAAAAGTAAAATGGTAGATGCAAATCCAACTTTATTAATAATAATATTAAATGTGAATAGATTAAACAGTCCAATCAAAAAGTAGAGATCTTAAGATAAATTTTAAAATTATGAACTAAATATACAGGAAACGCACTTTATATTCAAAGATACAAATAGACTGAAAGTAAAAAGAGAGAAAAATATATGCAAATACCAGATGCAAGAAAACTGGAGTGGCTATATTAATATCAGACAAAAACTGGACTTTAAAACACCAGATTTTACTAGAGGTATAGAGGGACATTTTATAATAATATAAGATTTAATATATCAAAATCTATAGCAATTATAAATATATATATGTGCTGAATAACAGAGCTCTAAAAAAAATAAACAAATACTGACAAAAATGGAGGAAAATTGATAATTTAATAACAAGAGTTGGAGACATCTATACTCTATCTCCAATAATAAAAAGAACTAAACAAAAAATCAACAAGGAAATAGAGCACTTGAGCAACACTACAAATCAACTAGACCTAACAGACATCTATAGAATATTCAACAATTGAAGAAAAATTTACACTCTGTTTTCTAAGGTTTTATATATTTTTTTAACATTTTTTATTGAGTTATAATCATTTTACAATGTTGTGTCAAATTCCAGTGTAGAGCACAATTTTTCAGTTATACATGAACATATATATATTCATTGTCACATTCTTTTCTCTGTGAGCTACCATAAGATCTTGTATATATTTCCCTGTGCTATAGAGTATAATCTATTCTACAATTTTGAAATCCCAGTCTATCTCTTCCCACCCCCTACCCCCTTGGCAACCACAAGTCTGTATTCTATGTCTATGAGTCTATTTCTGTTCTGTATTTATGCTTTTTTTTTTTTAAGATTCCACATATGAACGATCTCATACGGTATTTTTCTTTCTCTTTCTGGCTTACTTCACTTAGAATGACATTCTCCAGGAGCATCCATGTTGCTGCAAATGGCATTATGTTGTCGGTTTTTATGGCTGAGTAGTATTCCATTGTATAAATATACCACTTCTTCTTTATCCAGTCACCTGTTGATGGACATTTAGGCTGTTTCCATGTCTTGGCTATTGTAAATAGTGCTGCTATGAACATTGGGGTGCAGGTGTCATCCTGAAGTAGGGTTCCTTCTGGATATATGCCCAGGAGCAGGTTTCCTGGGTCATATGGTAAGTCTATTCGTAGTCTTTTGAGGAATCTGCATACTGTTTTCCACAGTGGCTGTACCAAGCTGCATTCCCACCAGAGGTGTAGGAGGCTTCCCTTTTCTCCACAGCCTCTCCAGCATTTGTCATTTGTAGATTTTTGAATGATGGCCATTGTGACTGGTGTGAGGTGATACCTCCTTGTAGTTTTGATTTGCATTTCTCTGATAATTAGTGATACTGAGCATTTTTTCATGTGCCTATTGACCATTTGTATTTCTTCCTTGGAGAATTGCTTGTTTAGATCTTCTGCCCATTTTTGGATTGGGTTGTTTGTTTTTTTCTTATTAAGACACATGAGCCCATGCTACTAATTTTCTATTAGTACAAGTCAATTTTCAACTATCACTCTGTGTTAAAACTAGTGGTGTCACCATTCTCTCCCTTCAATTAACTATCATCACAGATTAAAGACAGGGATGGGAACCAGGAGATTGTATGGATAACAAACTGGACTGTAATCACCAACTTTGCCTTTTTCATAAAGATTTTTTTAAGACCTATGATATGCGTTAAGCCCCAGTCAATCGTAAACTCTACGCATAGGTCTGTCTGGTTCACTGTCATATCCTTAGCCCCTGAAATGGTTCCCAGTATACAGTAGGCTTTTTTTTTTACAGTGGATTTTTGTACACATCTGCTGAATGAAAGAATCCATATTAGCCAACCCTCAATTTTTTTACCCATTGGCAAACTCTGAAAAGATAAGACTTGCTAAGATTCTTTAAGCAAAGAGTTAGTGGATTTGGAGAGAGTTCAAAGAAGAGTTTCTTATCTGAGAAAAAAACCCAGAAAAATAGGGAAAAACCAAATATGTTTTAAAATTTACAGTTATTCAGCCTGGAGATTAAAAAAAAGTAACATAATATTGATCATGATGACTAAATGAAAAATGATAACTGGAAGGAAACAGTAAACTGTTCTTAATTCCAATGAAGAGAGAAAAAAAGTTTAAGATTACAATTATAATGTGAAATTGAAACTGGCTAGAATTATCTCTGAAATGTATACATTTCTAGTGTTTTGAAGGTAGATTAATTTTTTTTCAGTCATTTAAATTTCAAGCATGGTCCTGAGGTGGAGAGAGACTAGAAGTTTTCTCACGTAAAGTCATTCCTGTGTGTGTGTGTGTTGTGTGTTTTGATAAATTAGCATATTGTAAAGAGCCTGTTGAAATAATTATATATATTCCACACTATTTGGTCAGACCCTAAATTTGGCTATATTTTGCAGAGTGGCTTTCACCCAACACTTCTTACTTTCTCATCAGGATAAGCTCCTATGCCTGATTTAAGGAAATATAGTTTGCCATTTGTGGATAATTGGATAATTTTGAGGCTGTCCAGCATACACAAGTGAAGTTGATTTAAGTAGTTAAAAAAAATAGGTTCTCTGATTATGCTTCAAATCTGTTCCAGCCAGAGGAGCCAAGTGTTATGGATACTATTTTACTTAACAATTTGCTGAATTACTTGCTTAACAATTGCCTAAATAAATAATTTTATTTAAATCAATGAACTATTTTCTTTTTTTAGCTCAGAAATATAACATGTGAAGTAGTCCCCCTAGTAGTGAAACTTGTTTCACTTAACAAGACAGTATCAATAATCCTATTAATAGTTCTAGTGATTTTCTAAACAGATTGAACTGTATGGTGAGTTACTTTAAATACGTAAATGAAGGTCCATTGATACAAATCATTGCACCTCTTGTGAGGTTTTGTGTGATTGACAGGTTATCTGAGCAGGAAACTGGCCCGAGAAGAGAAACACATAATTTCTAGATTTGTTATTTGACTGGTATTAGTATGCATTCTAATTTATCTTCTCTTTCATGGAACTGCATGGAAAGATAAAAGACACTGTCAATTCTACAAAAATGGATTTATGTTAGATATATCATATGTATATGTATTTTTGTTTACTTATTTCTTTAAGTATGGTCAAGTTAAGAAACAGAAACAAACAAAAATGCCTAAGAATTTCAGAAAATCAAGGAAGATACTTAAGAATATGTATCTAAATGACATATTTCCACTCCACTGATACTTTTAAAATAAAGGGCTGATCTAGCATTGACATACAGAAATGTTTCCAACAAACTCTTGCAACTCTTTAACAATGAGAAATTTCTGTAACTAACAGGTATCATTTTAAATCTAGTCAATATCTTAGTTAGAAAAGCTATAGATGCTCAAGGACTTTCCTCTATAGCATGGAAAAAATTATATAATGTCAAATATATTAATTATGTTTAATTTAACTTCACAATTATAGAACTTTTATTGATGACTTTTTAAAAATGCATGTGTTAATTCATCTTTTCATCCTGAACACCATACTGATCACTGTTCATAAATCTCAGCTTACAGAATTACAATTAGAATCAGTGCTATAGTAAAAAGAATGTCACACACAGTATTATAACATAACTTCCTGAACAGGCAGGACAAGAAGATGAATGAGGAGACAGAGAAGTGACGAACTAGCACTTTGCAGAATGAAAGTGTAATAAAAGCCATTTGATTGAGAGTCTAATGATAGGATTAAAGTAAAATATTCTGGCCTTGGGCAGAGTTCTCATAATATGAGCATTAACAATCTACAAATGTTCATTTACAAGTTTCTAAGTCCAGCCCACTCGAAGCAATCACGAGAGGGGTCCATTTACTATTAAGGAGTCTATTCTTGGCTCCAGTGGCAGTGAAGTTTTCATTCTCAACATTCTCTGATGGTTATATTTAAGAAAGTAGCTTGTAGTACTGGGTATATTCTTATAATATATAACATGTTATTCACCCCAGTAATTTGGATCAAAGTGGTAATTTGCCTGAAGATAGGGAGTACACTGAGGACATATTCTATATCCTTGATAGCACCAACATTCTATGCAGAAGCCCACGTGTGTTATGTGCTCTTAATTGCAAAAATTTTAATAACAATAATGCAACTCTAAAATTCACAACTAGTACCCAGAAAAAGCACAGAATTCCAACTCTTTCACACCTCTTTCCATTTCTATGTCTTCTAATGTTATTGAAACAATGAAATTTTTCATTTTTAGCTCAGAAATATAAAAATGTAAGTAGTCCCATTGGTAGTAAAACTGGCTTCTGTTCAAGTTCCTAGTGCCTAATAGAACTTTGGTCCAGCCTAAAACAGGCTGGATATTCATATCATTTCTTTTCACATAATTACTATTTGAGCCATGCAACATGTCAAATCTAAGACCTAATGGGTGCTGCATTAGGAAATTTGTTTGTAAGCTGAATAATTTTCCTAATCTTAATTTTCCTCTCCCCATATCAACAAAGTGAACACTTCTCAACTTCTTTATATGCTTAAAAAAAGAAATGCCAAATCAATAAATAAGTTCACCACCAGACCTGACGTTCTCCTTTGCATCAATCCCAGAAAAAAAAAAATGCATTTAAGTGCAGAATTTATTTCAGCATCTTTCACTCTGAAAAATGTTATTACTCAGAAGGAAGAAATAGCGCTAGCTCTATGAAGTGAATTGCTGTGCTATATTTGCATACTTCATAATACTGATAAGAAAGAAATGCCTATGATATATATTTTTGACAGTTTGACAGTTTCAGTGTTCAGACTTGACATTCGACATTTAAAAGGCAAGTAATTGAAACTGCTATTACCCTGCCAAACAGAGTTCATGAGCTACTGTTATGGATTTTCATAGATGTTAGAGAGATGACATTTTCATAAACTTCAATATCAGACTGTTTAAAATGGTAAGAAGAATAATGTACTTGTTATTCCTCCTGGTAAATGTGTTACAGTACTTCCTTAAAGTAGTTATAGTATACATATTAGCTTCCTACTTGTGTCATACATGTGTTAATCAACAGTACAAAGATCTCAGTAATATTTAACATGAGAATACATAAATGCTTTATTTACACTGTGATGCAACCTTACCAACATTTCTGTGAAATGTATAGAAAGTATTTCTGTATAATTTTTAAAAGATGAATTTACATGTATGAATTCAATATATTGGATGTACTTAAGCAATCTTTTCTCTTGAAATTTAGTATTCAATATGTCACTATGATAAAATTTCATACCATTAAAAACATGATTTGGTTATATTTCACCATATTATTTTATTTACAGATAGGATATTCTTGGGAAGATGACTCTTCCGTTTTTGAAACAGAAGCCCAAGGAATAAGCCAGGAGTAAGCTTGGAGGACAGGGCATCAATATTACCCCCAAATATTTGATCTTTGGTTAAATAGCAAGTATGAAACTCATTCTTGGAAAATGATTCTTAAATATCTTAACCTCAATTGGTATCATATTCTCAATAGTTTTTCCTCTAGACTTGATCTACAACAACATAATAAATAAGGAGAAATGCTGTAAGAACAAAGGGGACATATTATTATTTAGCTAACATTTTCTTTGGCATGGGGTATCTATGCCATCTATTATAACCAAAGAAACTCTGGACCTTCTACTTCCCTCCTTTACCAAGTTCTCAAACAGAAATTCCAATGAATCATACTTTAAAAAACAGTTTTCACTATAATCTTCATGTCATAATTATTGTTGAAACTCTAGTTTGCTTTCATTACTGCTAATGTCATTTATAACCAGTAAGTAGAGTAAAACAACTTTACTTTGGTAATGTTTGTGCCTATTTGCATTGACTTACTATAAATTTAGTGCTTCAGCTATTTTGAGGAAAAATTTTTGTCACTTTTGCAGATTATATTGAGAATATATGCATCTTAAACTATACACTTACTTTTCAAGAAAATCATTTTCACAGATACGATATTTGTCTTGAGATTAAAACCAATATTCTAAAACTCAAACTATCTGTGGCTAGTTGACTAGTGGATTGTTTCATTAAAAAGAAACATATAGTGATTCTGTTTTTTGAAGATGATTTTATGCGGCTAATAGAAGCAATTTGGTACAGCAATATACAAGACAGGAAAACAACAAAGGACAGAAAGAAGAAAGGACGAGAGATAGAGAGGAAAATGGGTAAAGAAGAGAGAAAAGGAGAAAACCAAAATGTGTCAGCTTAGGAACACTACTAGAAAAATTATTTTCTTAATCAGATTTAAAAATGTTAGGTTAAAGCAATTTGAAACATTCATAAATACTGTAATTATACATTGGCAATACATAGTATATTTAATACTGTTCTGATGACAAAAATCAAGATACTATTTCTTATTTTATATATCACCATATGGGTATTACCACAGAAATTTAAGACTATAATAACTTATTACAAGCAACAAAAGCAAAAATCAACAAGCAGGAGTATATCAAAGTACAAAGCATCTGCACAGAGAAAGAAACAGTCAAAAAGGAGGGATGTCAGCATCATGGTGGCATAAAACATTCCTCCTTGTTTTCCTCTTTTTAAAACAATAAATTACACATCCACCCACAGACAAAAGCACCTTTGTGGGTGTTCTGCAATCTAGCACCATAAGCCAAGAAACCCAAGAGGAGTCTCTCCCATTTGTGCATCCAGTAAGAAGCAGGCAGACATCGTATAGGTTGTGGAACCAGCAAAGCCAGCAACCTACCCAGACCCTTCTTGACGTGGTCAGGGAAAAACCTGGAGAGTATTGACATGGGCAGATACCCATGCATGAAAGAAAATTTACAGAAGCCCAGCCTTCCTTAAGGAAGATTCCAGGATGCTATTGAAGCAAAAATAATAAGTAAATAAATGAGTTGGGTAGCAGCAGAGGTGAGAGGTGATGGTAAGAGAAATTTTCCCAGTGGTGCTCCCTTCCCAAGGAAACACTGCATGGGGTTGATCTATCTGGTAGCAGTGACTTCTCCCATGGGGGAATCGGATAGCAGTGAGTGAGTGCCCGACTACCCCAGTGGTACAGGATGTGGTGGAGAAACCCGTTTCTTTTCAGTAGCACCCAGATTACTTTGGCAAGAGGTGCATGACTTGAGGGAGGAAGGAGACTGGGAAAGAGGCAAATATGAATTTCAAAGGGCATCAAAGGGATTGTGCCCAGCAGGAAGTCTACCCACAAGCCTCTGGGAGTATCACACCTAGGGAATCTCCCTACCAGGTCCAGAGGCACCCTCAGTGCTTCGAGTGTTAAATCCACACTGCCTCTCACCCTGCTGCCAGCTCATTGTGCATGTTTCCATGTGTGGTAGTGAGAGAGTTCCAGTAGACAGGGAGCACTCTCAGAAAACAGGCCAAGGTCTAGAGCCAAGGAAGAAACCACAAACTTGAGCTATAATGCCACCTTCTGGAAAACAAACAGGTTACTGGTATCCAGCCTGGTGAGTTCTAAGATGAAGACGTAAAGACGTAAGAATTCTGCCACAAGAGGGAGCAAGAAGAGTGGAGCAGATACGCCCATAGAAAAACAGAAAAAAATAACACCATCATTGAACAAAATACCCCACTGTAGGCAAGTAGCAAAGATTTGAGGTGTCTCCTATTTCAAATGTGAAAGCAACACAAAACTACAAGGAATGTGAAAAATCAAAGAAACATGCCATCACAAAAAGAATATAACAATTCTCCATATCCAAGGTCAAAGGCACTGAATTTTGTGATCTAGCTGACAAAGAATTCTAATAGCTATTTTGAAGAAACTCAACAAGCTACAAGAAAAGTCAGAAAGGCAATGTAACAAAATCTCAAAAAATACACAGTCAAAATGAGATTTTTAGCAAAGAGATAGAAATTTTTAAAAGTATCAGTCATTCTGGAGTTGAAGAATTCAATAAGTGAAATAAAAAATGCAATAGAGAGCATCTGAAGTAGAGGTGAGCAAATGAAAGATAGAATAAGTGAATAGAGGATAGGATTTTTGAAATAACACTGTTAGAACATAGCCAAGAATAAAGAACAGAAAGAGCAAAGAGAGCCTATGTGATTTATGGGATTCCTTTCAAAGAACAAATATTAGAATAATTTGGATTCTAGATGGAAAACAGAAGGAGAAGACAGCAGAAAATTTAGTTAAAGAAACAATAGCAAAGAACTTCCCAAACCTGGAGAGAGAATTTAACAAAGCTAACAGATAATCCTATTATCTCAATGCAAAAAGACCTTCTCCAAGACATAGATTTAAAAAACTGACAAAAACCAAGGATAAAGAAAGAATTTTTTTAAATTGTAAGGGAAAAATTGTAGTCTACAAAGGAAGCCCTATTAGGCTATCAGTGGATTTCTCACTAGAAACTTTATAGGCCAGGAGAGGATAGAATGACATATTCAAAGTGTTAAAAGTAAAAAAAAAAAAATGTGTTATGTATATTCTATCCAACAAAGTTATGCTTCAGATATGAAGGAGAAATAAAGACTTTCCTAGATAAACAAAAGCTGAGGGAATTCATCATCAGTAGATTTGCCTTGCAAGAAATGTTGAAAGAAGTTATTTAAGCTGAAAGGAGAAATAGATAACATTACAATAAGAGTAGGGGATTTCAATACCCCACCTTCAGCAATGGATAGATCATTGAGACAGAAAATCAATCAGGAAATGATACAATTGAACCATACTTTAGACCAAATGGACCTAACAGATATTTATAGAATATTTCATCCAACAGAAGTACAATACACATTCTTCTCAAGTGCACACAGAACATTCTCCAGGATAAGAAATATGATAGGACACAAAACATGTCTTAGTAAATTTAAGAAGATTGTAATTATATGAAGTATCTTTTCTGACCACAATACTATGTACTTAGAAATCAACAACAAGAGCCAGGAAATCTAAAAATACGTGGAAATTAAATAACACACTCCTGAACAACCAATGGACCAAATCAAAAGCAAAATCAAGAAATCTCTTGAAACAAATGAAAATGGAAGCACAACACATCAAATCCTATTGGATACTACAAAAGCAGTTTTAAGAGGAAATATAGCAATAAATGCACGTATTAAGAAAGTAGAAAGAGCTCAGATAAGCAACCTAACTTTGCACCTCCAGGAACTAGGAAAAGAATAAACTAAACCAAAAGTTAGCAGAAGGAAAGAACAAAGATCATGGAAGAAATAAGAAATCAGAAAAACAATAGAAAAGATCAATGAAACTAAAACTTGGTTTCTAGAAAAGATAAACAAAATTGACAACACTTTAACTACACTAACGAAAAAAGAAAGAAGACTCAAATAAATAAAATTAAAAATAAAAGGGGAGACATTACAACTAATACCAAACAAATACATAGGTCGTGAGAGACTCGTATGAAAAATACTGTGCCAACAAATTAGAAAACCTAGAAGAGATGGATAAACTCCTAGAAGCATACAACCTACCAAGACTGAATCAAGAAGAAACAGAAAACCTGAATGGGCGAATAGAATAAGAAGTAAAGAGATTGAATCAGAAATCAAAATCCTCCCAACACACAAAAGCCCAGGACCAGATGGCTTCACTGGTGAATTCTATCAAACATTAAAAAAAAATTAATAGGAATCTTTCTCAATGTTTTCCAAAAATCTGAAGAGAAGGGCACTCCCAAACTCATTTAATGAGGCCAGCATTATCCTGATCACAAAGCCAGATAAGGATACTACAAGAAAAAAATATTATAGACCAATATCTTTGATGAACATAGATACAAAAATTCTCAATAAGATATTAGGAAACCAAATGCAACAATACATCAAAAGGGTTATACATTGTGACAAAGTTGGATTTCTCTCTAGGATGCAAGGACAGCTCAACATACACAAACTAATAAATGTTATACACCATATTAATAGAATAAAAGGTAACAGAATAGATGTGGAAAAAGGATTTGACAAAATTAAATCTCCTTTCATGATTAAATTCCTCAACAAATTAGGTATAGAAGGAACATAACTTAACATAATAAAGGCCACATATGATGAACAGAACTAATATTTGACTCAACAGTGAAAAACCTAAAGCTCTTAGTCCAAGATCAGGAACAAAACAAGGCTCCCCACTCTTAGTCAACATAGTACTAGACATCCTACCTAGAGTGATTAGGCAAGACAAAGAAATAAACGTCATCTAAATTAGAAAAGAAAAAGTACAATTGTCATTATTTGTAAATAATACAATTTCATGTAGAGAAAACCCTAAATTCTCAACCAAAAAGCTATTGGAACTAATCAAAAATTCAGTAAAGTTGCAGGATATAAAATCAATATACAGAAATCAACTTGTATTTCTATACACTAATAATGAAACATTTGAAAAAGAAATAAAGAAAACTATCCCATTCAAAATAGTAACAAAAGCAATAAAATATTTAGAAAACAATTTAATCAAGGAAGTGAAAGATCTGTACAATGAAAATTGCAAAACCTTGAAGAAATAAATTGAAGAAACAAACAAATGGAAAGATATCCCATGTTCGTGGATCAGAAGATTTAATATTGTTTTAATATCCATACTACCTAAAGCCATCTATAGATTCAATGCAATCCCTATCAAAATTCTAAAGACATTTTTCACAGAAATAGGAAAAAAATCCAAAAATTTGCATAGAACCATAAAAGATCCAAAATGGCCAAAGCAGTCATGAGAAGAAACAAACCCAGAGGCATCACACTTTTTGATTGCAAATTATACTAGAAGATGATAGAAATTAAGACAGCATGGTACTGGCATAAAAATAAACACATACACCAATGGAACAGAATCTAGAGGCCATCAACAAACCCATGTATATGTGGTCCACTAATACTTAACTAGTGTCCAGGAACACTCAATGGGGTAAGGATAGTCTCTTCAAAAAATCTCAACTTTTAAAAGAATTTAACAATTTATAACTGTAGAACTAGATCTCACAAGTATATATTTTAGAGTACATTACATCTTCTCATTCTTTCAGTATTTTGTTGAATTTATTATGCAAGCAATTCCTGATATTTTGAAAGAGTAAATAATTCCATGAAGGCTACAAGCTGTGGCTGAAATTCTGTACAACTATAAAATTGAAAGCAAAATTTCCATTAGAATAGGGCAGTCTTGTCTTATGTCTACCAAATTGGGACCCCCACCATTCTAATTTTACCAATAAAATTTAGTCTTAAATAGAATACTTTGGAAAAATTGTCTAATAACTTCAGTGAGGCATTTTGTTTATACACTTCTTTTAATAGAAAGGAAGTAGAATTTACTCATCATATACCTAGGTTTAAATGTTAGTTGCTTTTTCTTTCAAATTTTATGTAGATTTGGAACACTATTTCCAGCAAGTGGGAAAAAACCTTTGTAGCTTTCATTTAAAGTATTTTTTTTTCATTTATTGTATTATGTGTGTGTCACAAACTATGAGCTTAAAAAACAGTATCACGAACTCTTTTTCAGTCATTCTTGAATACACTTCCCTCTGCTAGTCTGTGCACTTTTCTAAATTAACATTTCTAATTCACTTTCTGAAATGTGTTCTTGTCACTTAATTTCAGCTCTTCTACATTTGCATTATCAGTGGGAGATTTTTTTTGGAAGTTGACCAATCTATACATTGAAACGACTTTTCTTAGAAATATTACAAACAACTAGCACCAGCCACTATCCCCTATTAATCTTCCAAGATAATATAACTAGAGTTTGGAATGGAGTAAATAAGAAGTTGTTAGTTTAAGTAAAATTTCTTTTGATTAATGGAAATCTGATTCTTTCACAAAAGTTACCATCATATTTTTCTCCCTCATTCAGTGCAGTGCTATATTTAGCAAACTAGCAAACTAGTTTTCTTTCTGCAGGTTAGTGATTCTGTTATGACAAGGGTTATTTGACTATTCATTTGTTTTCTTTGTGTGCATGTGTGTGCATGTGGGTGTACTATGACTGTTAATTTCCATAAAATTTCAATTTCAGCACTAACTTAGAAATATTTTTTCAACTTTTTGATTGAAGTTTGGCTTACCCTAAGTACCTATACAAAAATATGAAAAGCACCAAGTGATATCATTATCGTGGGGAAAGGAGAGACAGAGAGAGAGGAGAGACAGAGACAGAATCAGAGAAACAGAGACAGAGAGAAGGGAGAGATAATGAGAGGAGAAATGGAGAGAGAGCATGCAAGAAAGCACACAAGCCCTTTTCTTCTAAAGAGATCCCTAGTATATTTTGAAACTAGGGCATAAGTCTAATGTGGAACTCAGTTGCTGCTTTTGTCACAAGCATCAGTATGGTAAAAGATGATTATAGAATGGAATGCCAATTTTTAAAATAGCTATGCAATTATCATTGATGATAGAGTAAACATTGTGAAGACTTTAATGATTAAGAAATTACAAACACATAATGTTTTATTCACACTCTTTAGTTGTGTATTCAGAAGATAATGTAATATTGTAACAAAATTCTGGACCATTAGTAATAAAATGCAAAACTTCATATTTTAAAATATAAGATTAATTTATTCTTATATTTCAGAACTTCATTCAATGATGCTGATATCCAACACTGACCAAATACTAACTTTAATACTTGGTATTTGGGGGGTTCAGCCAAAATGTGTATTCAGTGCCCCCCTGTTATGTACTGTTTCAAGAGTGGTAAACCTTATTTGTTCAACTTCTCCAAATCTTTAGTCTATGCCATAGGACTGTTTCCTACTACAAAATTTCTTAAAGATTCACTTTAAATTTCCCACTTGAAAAGGTTATGTGTGAGAACCTTGTTTCATAAGGCTAAAACTTGGTTCAATCTGAGTCCTGTCTTGCTTTCAGATGACAACTGTCACTATCTGTAAGTCCTGAAGAGCAAGGTCAACAATTATTCTGAGCTTCGAAGGTTAAAGAATATGAATTAACACTGATTCCTGTGAATCTCAGAAATGGCACATGCCTGTTCAGCTCCTTTTAATTCAGCCTTGATTTTCTGCTTATAGGTAGCTATGAGCATAATAAAAAGACCAGAGTTGGGATTTCAGCTCTGGGAGTAACCATGGTGTGAGGACTTTGGGCAAGTGATGATTAAATGAGATAGAACATGTGTAAAAAGAGGAAAGTTCTCAGAAAATGGCAGTTGTTATCACTTCCCCATAACTAGGTCATGTCCAGGTCAAGATGTGGAGCAGGATGAGATCTTACTATTTTCAGAAAAGCCCAAAACATCATGCTTGCTTTGACTTTCATTTTGAGAGCGAACATAAAACTATTCAATTACAGATTTTCTTCCAACTTAAACATTACACAAATCATTTGACTTCCTCATTCTCTACCACGTAATCCCCTTTTATTTTCTTTTTTCTAAACAAGATATATAGATTCTAAAAAATATTTGAGAGATAGAAGGTCCATGTTTCGTACCAGAAGCATAAGGAAATTAAAGATGCCCTGTGCATGTGAGATTATAGGTATTTACTAATGAATAAATGCATGGTGAATGAATGAAGGTTCCAATCTGTCATAACTATTATACTACGTGTCCCTTTATCTGTCAATCAATAGATTTACATTAAAAAAATCACATATATTATTTTCACTGATTCTCACAATTTCCTCCAAAAAGATACAAGTATTGCTATTTCTAGCTTACCAAAAGAGAAAGTGGGTCTCAGAAATATTAAGTGACTTGTGCAAAGTAAGATAAGGAAAAGGGCTTGACCTCAGGTCTTTTAACACTTAAGCCAGGATATGCTCCACTATACCACTAGTACTCTCACATGGCCCTATCACTGCAGCATGGTGAAGAGAGACTGAGAACATTTTCCCAGAGAGTTTCTGTAGCCCCATATATTCTCCAAACATGCACTTCTTCACTGTTAAAACAAATAACCTTGGAAGCTTCTATGACAAAAAAGATCTGAACTGGAATTTCAAGTTGTAGCGTATGGATTGGGGATGACTGTGAATTACTACTTCTTCAAGTCTCACAGGTAATTCACAGAAAGTTATCTAGAACATATCACATCTGAACCTCAACCTGCTCTGCTGAAGACATTACCCAAGACAAATTTTCACATGGTAGAGATATTCAAAAATGATCCCAACTCTAACTAGCAAGGATATCTAGTCACCTTACTACCAAAGTTCTTAATTGGGGTCTACCTCTGCCCCGGGAACCCACAGATGAGTATTAAGAGCGTCCCACAAACACTTGAAAGAATATGCAAATATATATGTCTCTGTATCTCCAATTTTTCTAGGGATGCAGATCATAGCTTTCATGAGATTCTCAGAATGCCCTCCAAAGGCTGAGATCCCATGACAGGACTTCAGAACAGTAGAAATCAGACATCATTATTATTATTAATTTTAAAATGTTGTTTCTATTTATACTACAAATTTCTATTGTATTGCATCACTTTAAAAATTTAGACAATTTCACCAAATCTTCCAAACATATTTGGGATTCTTTTGGGATACCCTATGGCAGTTTTTCAAACAAGAGGAAGTTACTTTCTAGAGCAATCTGAAATGCTCGCAAAGGCCTGTTGCCTCTCTGCAGAATGGGTAGTAGTAAGAATTTACATATTTAATGTTTGTTAATGATTCTCCAGAGTTGGTCAGTTAGTTATTTAAAACTTGTTAAGGATCTTCTGCTTAAAAACATTATGTATGCTTTATATTTGGATATATATAGATATATAGATTTCCTATACACATATATAATTTCTCATCTTTAACTCAATGTCATAAGTATCAGTTTTATTTTGTAATACTATAAATTTTTATTTTCATGAGTTTAGTCCATTAATGCTAAAAAATTTGGAAATTTGCCACATTTTTATGATGATTCCCTTACTGCCCTCATTAATCTTCTTACGGTTACAACTGAAAAGTGAAAATTAATAATTATTTCTTTCATTTATCTGAGAAATACATTTCCACTTAAACTGCACTTCCTCAGTTGGCTTGTACAGTCTGTGAAATCATCACTAAAAATAATAAGTCAATGTGTTCATGCATCACCTTCCTCAATGTAACACAAAATAACTAGCATTCAAGACTTTGAAGTAACTTCGCCTATTGTGTACCACTGTCCTCACAATTCATCACCATTCAGAAATATGTTACTGTCTCTAATGGAATTAAAAAAAAAACAAAACAAAAACAAAAAACAATCTTTGCCTGACAGAAATCCACAACACAAGAGAAGACTTAATTCTTTCATTATTTTACAACACTGTATTCCAGCATTCAAAATAATTTCCTAGCTTGCTGACCTAGTAGCCTGGTTTCCTCTTGTTTTAAGACAATACTCACATGGAGGCCAAATGGTTTTCAGATTTGTTCCAAGACTCATTCTGACAAGGCCTCCTGGCCAGACATCTCATTCCACTATGTAATTTAGCGTGACCTAAGCTGATGGTCGAAACCTTACTGCTGCCAAGCACACAGACACCACCTGAGTTTGATTTAATAATATCGAAGAGGACATGAGTTTTACTTTTTTTTTTTTACAGAATCAATAAATTACCCAACTTTTATATCTCTGATCATTTGGAAATTTGTCTTTTACTTTTGAAGTAAGAAATATTTCCAATACTGAATACAAGAAGGAAAAAACACCTAATGTAGTTTTTTAATAGATTTTTTTTCCTTCAGAATGCAGACTAATGAACAAAGTGAGTAATTATCTTTCCAAACACTTCATTCTACCTTGAATTTACACAACACCTAACTGCCATGGCTTCTAAGCTTTGTAGAGAAAGAAGTAAAGAACATTATCAAAAAGGGCTTAGGCCAACACAGAGCAACCAAATGTATTGCACACCAAGATGGAAACAGATGACTGTACCGAACATGTAGATGCCCTACAGACTGAAGAGAAATGTAAACTAGACAGATAATTCGACATATATGTTATCTATCAATCCTTAACTTCAGTAGAATTAAGGCATAGTGAGATCTTTGAAGAATTCAAAGAGAAACTAGGCTCATCTAAGAGCTGCCTAAAATATCAAAGAGGTGCTACAGTGGTTTGGTAATTTCATTTTTCACATTCATAATATTTTATACTTATATGACAGTTTCATAGGTGCAATGATTGGACAAGGGATCAGTGATCATGTCAGATTAAAGTGACTGGAAAGAACACACTTGGAGGAGAAAAAATAAAAGAGTCTCAAGGCTGTTCTAGAGAGAAATGTTTAAACATACCCAGAGATGGCTTTAGCACTGATACAGAGTGTTATGACCCTCCATCATCTCTCATAAGTAGAAAGAATGGATCAAGGATTCTTAATAGTTCAAAGGGGCCTCACAGTTAACATAACCCAGAGTCCTTACAGTTATGTCTGTAGTCTAAAGCTTCTAACTGTCTTGCTAAATTGGAAACCAAAAGCCCTCTTGGATCTTGTCTTTTTAAAAATGCTGACCCTGAGGGGTCATCTCATCCCTCTTTCCTAGCTTTACAGATGTGAAAAATGAGGCTTAGTATGTTTAAATTACTTTTCCATTTCCACAAAGATGAATGAGATGAGAAATGGGATTTGAACACAAGGCTCTTTATTTTCGGTCCTGGGCTTAGGCAGAAAGTACATCAAGAAAACTCAGTTCTGACATTAACTAGCCCTGTTGCTCCTGGGTTATTTCCCTTCTTTGAGTCTCAAACATAAAATTAGATAAAGGCATTTTAAAAGTGTCATTAATTCAGCCAATGAATATTTACTGCCTGACTATTATATATTAGGTAATTTGGGAGCACTGGAGTTACGGTACCCAGCAAGAGATACATTGTCCATAGCTTCATGGAGCTTAGATTCTAGTGGGGAGAAAGGAACAACAGACAGAAAAAATTAATAAATCGACAGGTATACAAAATATATTAGTGAATAATAGGTACTATGTGGAGAACTAAAATGTGTGCTAATGGCCTGAATGGGTAGCTACTCTAGATTGGGTGGTCAGGGAAGGCCTCTCTCAGGAAGTGATATTAAAAAAATGGCAACCATTTATATTACAGCTTTTATGTATTCTAATATTAACAAATGTAAACCCCCCAAACAATTGTATATGGTACATACTATTGCAGAAATTGTATAGGTGAAGAAACTGAAATGTCATAAAGCTAAGTGAGAATTACAGCAGAGGTTTTCTTTTTTTTTTTTTTTTTCTTTTTCTACAAAAAGTGTAAAAGGCTTTTTTTTATTGTGTGACATAAGTAAAATTATTTAAGTCAATAAATTTTTAAAGAATTTCACATGTTCTGATTCCTTCCTTCCACTGCCCATCACCTTAGTTTCTCCAATGTTTGAGTCGTAATCTTCAAGATAGCCCTTTCAAAAAGAATTTTTGCTCAATCAACAGTTGTCATGTCAGTCAGTTCACAATTCTTTTAGTTGGGCTTCTCTGATCTCCAAAGGAACATGGACACGCTTCAAAAACTCCTCACCTGTAATCTTTGGGATCCAATTTCCTCAAGCAATTTACTTTAGGACTATATTTGGGGTCAAAGAAGATAGATCTGCCTGGTTCTGAATTTTAGACACCCTCTAAACATGCATTAAGTCCAAATCATATATACTCCTAAGCTTATCACACCCTAGAACAGCACTGATCATTGGGATATGCCAATATCTATGATTAAAAAGTTAGGTTAGGTTTCTCATAGTTTATTTAGCAGCTGTCTTGCAGTTCTTTCCCACAAATCTAACATGTAGTTCTGAGAGTAAAGGAAACCGCACAGTTTCTCTATGAGGCATTTTCAACGATGTAGGTCTACAGAAAAAGCCCCATCAGGATAGACCTCAACTACAGCAGAGCTTTAAATCCAGGCTACACAGCACCCAAAAGCTCTGTTGCCTTTTTTTTTTATTGAAATATAATTGACATAAAACACCATGTAAGTTTAAGGTGTACCATGTGTTCACTTGATACATTTATATATTGCAATATGATTACTATTATAGTGTTAGCTAATACCTTCACTGCATAATTATCATTTGTTTTTGTGTGGTGGGAACAATTAAAATCTAGTGTCTTAGCAACTTTGATGTTTATAATACAGTATTGTTGACTGTATTTTTGATCAAGTTGACATCTATTACTAAGGATGATCCAGCTATACAAAGATCAGAGAAAAGAACATATCAGAAAGAGAAAACAGTTTGTGCAAAAGCCCTGGGACAGAAATGAGCTTAGTGCATTTAAGGAACAGAAGGAAAGCAGGTGGAAATGGAGAAAAAATATCAAGGAAAAGAATAACAGGATATGCTTGGAGAGATAAGCAGTGTCCAGAGCATGTTGAATTAAACAGTTTACATTTGATAGCGTTTTACAGTTTAGAAAAGCATTCTCACATAGATTATCTCATATAATCACCACAATCACTGTTAACAGTGGATACTTTCTCTTCGTGCATGCTTAAAGTTTAGGAAATGCATGCTTTAAGAGGCGCAATGATTCATACTAGCTCACAAAACCAGCATTGGAGGGTCTGGAACTCAAATCCAATTCTACCTGACTCTGGGTTTAGTAATTAATTTATGCAGAAACAGTATTATATTAGATAGGGGCAAAAGTTATTTTCTGATCTAAAATGTTTTGGAACTCCTTAAGGAAATAGCCAATGCTGGAGATAAATGGAAAGCATAGTACAATTTAGTTATTTTTGTGGCAAATTTAAGTCTGGGGGTGAGGGTATTGCTCAAGTGGTAGAGTGCATGCTTAGCATGCACGAGGTCCTGGGTTCAATCCCTGGTACCTAGCCTACAAAATAAATAAATAAATAAACCCAATTATCCCTTCCAAAAATTTTTTTAAAAATCAAGTCTGTTTCCCTAATTGTCACCTGGCACAGATTACTCTAAAACATCCCTTTTGATCTCTGTCTTAATTTGTGTTCTTTTTTAACTCTCTGCTCTCTCTCACAACTTAGAAAGAAATATGGGAGAAATCTGAATACTTCCATGGTTAAAGTTTATGACTGGACAAAGAGAATATTTCCAAGATGCTGAATTACTGATTCTAGGCATAAGCCCATGTGGGCAAAAAAGGCAATTTTACAAGTACTGTTAAGAATCTATTAGGGGAAGAGAGTGTTGAAATGTGAACTCAAGCCAGGAAAATCCCTTTTCACTTTAAACTCTTATTATTCTAACTCGTAACAGTCTAATTGAGAGATGGCTTGGACTAAACAATGTAGATTAGAGGCAAGGGTGATTATATGCTTTGTGATATATAAATCTACAAATCACAGCTAATTTTAGTTTACACAAAACCACGTCTTTTCATCTTTTTCATGATTGAACATGGAGGGAGAGAAAGTAATCTGCCTCAAATCACCTAAAGTCCAGCTCTTAGAGAGTTACTTAGAGAGTTAACAAATGGTAAAGAAATCCTCTCTGACATATCATTTATGAACAGAGAGTAGAGAGAATCAGGATGGGGCAGTGGAAAGAGTACTTACTATCTGAGGAATCAAGAGGGCTGAATGATTTTCTGCAAAAAGTACCAAGAGACCTTGGGCAAGTTAAACACAAACAGGCTAAACACAAACATGATCAAGGGCAACAGAGAAGACAGGGAGCAATGGGAAGGTTAGTGTAAAAATGAACCACCCGTGTTTATTAGCAGTGTCATTTATACCTTGGGAGAACAGTGAAGCTTGTGCCATTTTCCACTATTTCCCCATATTTTTGTTTTAAGGCATTTTCCAAAATTTGATGTGATACATCTAAAGGCACTTTACACAAACAACAATTTGGAAATGCCCCTAGGCTATTGAAAAGCAGAAGCTAGGGTAGGCACCAATGCCGGCAACAATTTTTATCAGAAGACTCTTGTAACTTTTCTATTAAACACAAATATGTTGACAAGTAAAAAGAAAAAAAAAAACCCTTCAACATTGTAAACTAAATCATAGTTTACTTCTCTCAAATATTCCCAAAGCTTCCTTTATTACTAGTACTTAAGAAACTGGTACTGCGTTAACTCTTGTTTGCCAAAGAATGTCTGAAAACTCACGAGGATACTTTTAATAAGCTTTCTCAAGATAGTGTAACTTTTAATAGAGCAATTGGTAACTGTGATTTGTTAGTGCCAAAGGACTTTTTTTTTTCAAACTGTAAAATCAAATCCATGGTTTAGAAAAGATAGCAATACAGTGCTTTTCTATAAATAAAGAGAATCAATTAATACATCAGACCAAAGTTCACTTTTTTTCTTCACCAAACTCTATGAGCTAATAAAATCTAATTTTCACTAAGGTGTTAATGATTCAGTATGCTATCTCTCCCTTCAGTAGCTGCATTTGAAAATTGATCTTTGGTATAATGAGATTCTGTTCTTCCCAAGGGGGAAAAAAAGGCATGGATTCATCCGAAATCCACAAAATGAGGATATCAATCATGCATAACTGATAATCCCATGTATTAGAAAATATCATTTAAAATTAAAAATATAAGTACAACTCACAAGTGGGTCCATGAGAGTTTTTATACTTCTTTCTATTTGGTATATTTTAACTGCAGCATAGTACCAAGGCTAGCCTTAGTGCCAGTCAAGAAAAAAAAAAATTACATGGCTTGATTTGAGAGCTACCAAATACTTCACCACCCAAGCTTTGCTTTTGACTAAAAAATTCTGACACCTTAAGGTTCTTGTTTTAGGCTGTAATTTACTTGAGTCAATATGTGAGAGGAATTTAGAGAACTATAAAACACCATTAGTAATACAGTAAAAAGGATTCATTTAGCAGATAAATCTAAAAGTATACATTGCCAGTTTGGAGAAATGTAGCTGTAGGTAGGTAAATTCTGGAGAAGTGTAGAGACTTCAGGGTGGAGAAGTATGGAAAAGCCAAAACAAGTAAGACACTGCCTAGCCTGGATTCAGAGGAGAATGAAATTTTGTGACTAGTAAACTCTTTTGTAGGTTTGCTTTTTATAAAGAGAATCATTGTAAGTGGTGTATTCACTGTAACAATTTCTAACAATGCAGAAGACGTAAAAGAATGAAATCCCCAAGGCTGTATTCCCCTTCTTAATTCTACCCCTCATAGTTAACTGCCATCTTATATAGTTTGGAGTGTGTATTTCAGCTGGTAGACTTTTGAATTTATCTGCAAACACAGAATCTTGTTAAGAAAAGGCTCCTGCACTTACACAACTGCCTATTGACCATTCTAACTATAAAATTATCACTATGCATCATTTTTATCCTTTAGTCACAGGTAGAAAACCCCAAAGCATGAAAGTCAATAAGATGCTAAAATCTAGGATTCATCATATTTTACACAGGCCGAGAGTACAGAGCAACCAGCAACTTCATTGAAGAACAAACTATTCTCTCTACGTCTAAAAAGGTGTGGGTGTTCAATTAAACAGGGGCATAAACATGACTTGTGTGTAGCTCTGTCATCTTCTTCAGTGTTGGTAATTAAACTGCTTTAGAAATATCCTGATGATTAAACATTTGCCTCCGATTTAATAAAACCACCACGGCAAGTATTGCAGTAAAATAACTAAGAGGATGACTATAGCAAATAGCTTTTTAGAGCAGCTGGGAAGAGATCCCATTAAAATGGAGCAAAAGCTCTGTGAGTCAGTGGGAAATACAGATATGGAAGATAAAACAATACTTTGTTAGCTACACATAATTATAATTTTGGTTGCCTGTAGAAACAGCTCTCAACATATTAAGCAATCATATGCAATTTAATTGAATTTTGTATTGCACGCCTCCTTTAATCTTTATCGGATAATTAACTGATTGCTTGAGTTGCAGCACCGAAAGAAATGTCTGGGTTTTAAATTAAAATGTTGCAAAAGTTCACACAAGTTTCTCACAGGCTAAGAGGACAGAAGAAGAAAACTATCCAGTTTAGAGAAAGTAAAATTAATTGTGCTATTTTGATTTACAAGGCAAAAAATGATTTCACTTTATTAAACTTCACTGGAGTCAGTGTGTCTTTCATTCTTGATACCTAATGAATTATGCACACAGTCAATTTTCTATGTTGTACAAAATATTCGAACACTTGTGAGATGCATTTTTAGTTTTCCAACAATATACATGCCATAAGGCAAACTTATCCACAGTCTTAAATATTGATAGTCCCTAAATAACCACAAAAAATTTGTGTGTTGGTGGGGAAGGGGGCGCAGTGTTTACAGTGTCTCATGTGGCTATTAAATTCCTCTCTTTTGTTTTCCGGAGAGGCACCTAATGTAAAATGGTACACATTTCCCATCATTTCAAATGTAATGGGGACTGTTGGTCATGTTTAAATAAAATAATCATCTCTAAACAATTTAAAAATGAAAACTTGATACAACTATCCGGTGACTTAAAAATAGATGAAAATCCAGTTACCACTAAAATACAACAAACTCACTCTGCATAAATCTGGAGTCAGAAAATTCACTCAGTGATTCACAAGCAGTTCAAAACCATACACAGACCAACATGAAGGCAACTTGAGCAAGGAGAATCCCAAGCTTCACACCTCAAAGCAAGAGTAACAGTTTCAAGCAACACCTGTATATCTCCTTAAAAACACTGGAGAGCCCGAGTCTTATTTCTTTTCATAATAGTACTAACAGTGTGACTATGTTTTTTTTTCCCTCAAATTATGTGTATATTTTTTCTTTTTACTCCATCTAACGGTAGTTGAGTACTGTGACTGGTCTTATAAGTCACTGAAATGATATTAACAGCTGAGCTATAATATAGCAGTGGCAATAGTTCCTCCAAATGAAAAGATGATGAGAAAGAAGAAACATGTTTTTTAATTAAACTATATGCAAGCTATTACGAATATATTGTTTTTCAATGCGTATTAAGTACAGCAAATTGGCACATGAGGTTGTCTTAAAGGAAGGTAAAATTTCAGCTGTGCCACAACTACTTTTTCCCTACTAGTGGTTAAACTTATATTTGTTTGTAATCTAGAAGTCCTAGATTTTTCAGTGCCTTTGTGTATATGTGTGTGTTCTTTAGTTTTTTTGCTTTAAACCAAGATTGAGTTCTCTCTTCTTTTACAATGATTTTTCTACTTGATTTAATGATCAGTGCCTACAATTACAGTAATTTGTTCCTAGATTTAGCATATCTTCATTAAAATCCAAAGAATTATTACCAGCATATATATGGCATATCAATTTAATTTTCATTCTATGACTTCACTGCTTTGTAGATTATAAACAAATATGTCTTCTGACGCTAAGGATGATAAAAGTAACTAAAGCACACAACACACAGATACTGAAATACATTTACGAGGTTCTAGTTGTCCTTTTATTCTCACCTACTGCTCTAAATTTACTTTTGATATTAATTTTTAGTTCTGCATTAGAGTAACTCCACATGTTGACATTTCACCATAATCAAAGGCTAAAACATCATGAAGTGACATAATATCTGATGGAAGGAGGAAAAATGGATCCTTTGTAACTAAAAAGTTGAACTCAAACAAGATTACTATTTTACAAAAAGAGAGTTGTAATACAACGCATTTTATTTAATCCTTTGAGTCAAACAACTTACTGAGAATGGAAAATTCATCTATTGAGCCATACTTTATCAAAGTATTCTAAAGAATATTTATATATATATATATATTTTTCCCCCTCTGGGGTTTGTAAATGCCTCATATTTGCATCTCCAGATTAATTATCTTTATGATTCAGAAAAATGCCACAATTCAGTGCTTCAGTTATTGCTTTAACCATTTTCTGACATGATCAACTATGCTGGGGTTAAGTAAATTCTATGAGAGATTTTCATGTATAGTTTAATCTCTTTCATTGGCAGGAGGAATAATTAGGTTTATTATTTATTTACTTTTAGCAGAGGTTCTGGGAATTGAACCCAGGACCTTGTGCATACTAAGAATTCCCTCTAACACTTGAGCTATACCCTCCCCCTATATAGCTTAATCTTAATTGTCTTTGCTAACCCAAGAGAAGCAGGTGAAAATTAGACATGACCTGAAGACTCTGACCAATCCATTGTCCCATCTACACAAGCTCCTCTATTACCTTCATAGGGAAAAAAGACTATATGAAATTGAAATATATTTGAAAATGCTGATTTTATCCATCTCTCACAGAAGTGCTAATAAAATGACCAGAAGTGGAATAAATTAAAATTAATATAATTAATTATACCAAACTGTAGACTTGATAAATCACCACTAGATTCATCTTAATTGGTGGCATGATTCATTTCACACTTCTCATGGATATTACCATTTGTGTTCACTCTTGAGAAGCAGTTTTCAGAAGAAGCACCACAAGAGGAGAACGGAAATATGCAGTGTTTGAAAAAAAAAAAAAAGACTAAGATCATACTTTGTATAACTCTATTTTGGTTGGGAAGAGTGGGAGGCAGTTGGGAAGTTCTCCAAAGGAATATATGTAAACCTTCTGGAATGAACATTCTGGTGGGTAGATTATCAGTAAGTCAATTAATTCATATTATATAGAATGGCTTTTAGTGACATTAGTGAGAAAGTCAGTGTCCTCCTCCACAAGGATGATGTCTTTTTTCCTTTTGCACACAAAGTAACTGCCAATTGAATACTCAGTAATTTGCTTTCTATTCTGAAATATTTAAAGAACAGTAAAACTACATTTAGAGGTTAAGAGAGTTCATTTCCTCAAGTTATTTTCCATGTGTGTATTCAAGTGGAAATTTTTATTTTAAAAACTGTAAATATGCTTTGGCTTTGGTTGCAATGAAACAGTTTGCTTCTTGAGTAAAAATAAAGATACACATACACACGCAAACACACACATTGCAAGTTCTTTATGAACATGTTTTAGGAAGAAATGCTTTTGGTTCTCACTTTGAATGAAAAAATAAGAATCCCTTCTCTTAGCATGTTGGACAAATGGATCATTTCTACTATTTACATAAAGTAAGAGGTTTTTCTACAAGGAAAATTTCAAACTAAATAATTTTAGTTATCTATTTTAAAGGGGCACTCGGCTTTTGCCATCACATAAGTCTCATATTTCGAAGTGTACTTCTCACAATTTTTCTTTTAGCTTGTCAAATGTATTGTTTAATTTTAAATTTTTCTTTTTTTCCAAAGGCATTTATCTCCATTTGATTATAGCTGAAATAAAGAGAATTTCCATATACAGTATGATAGTATATTTAATAACCAGAAATACAAAGGATTAAAGGGAAAATGTTACTGTGTTCCAAGTGAAAAATTACAGTTTGTAAGAGCAAATACACTAACATTTTCAAGGGAGGTATTTACTGAATTTAAAGGAGTCTGAACGACCAGAATCCAATAAGAAAGATGGTTCCCAAGTCTCCAAATGATATCTCAGCATTACATTTTTAACAAAGAACCCCAAAGTACAGTAAACATCAGAGCGAACATGTGGTTAATTTAAATTCACATCTGCTTTTGTAGACATTTTTAACCCTTGTAGATATAGTAGATTTTGTTATTTTTCTCAGATTTCTATGCCTTACTGGAATCCAGTCTTTTCACTATACAAAAATAAATCCCTTGAGTTGATGGGAAAAGTAAAGAATATTATAATCCTTCCTAAAGCAGCTTGCAAACTTTAGGTTTTCAATTATTATACAGTCATAGTCCAGTTATAACTCTAAGGACAAATTCAATGGCTACTCAGCAGAGATGGGATTCCTAGTCTAGTTCTTCAAAACAAATTGGAACAAAATCAGCAGATTGATCCTTGAACTTCAGAAATTATAAGGAAAAACCAGAAAGTTGTAATGAGATTGAAATCTACAAATGTGGCCAACTATAAGGCAATTCAAAAGAAAACAAACTGAGCATCCCACAGAATTCAGATATTTTTAATAATAATAAGCCTGCTTGTGTTTCCCATAGTAATCTTTGATATACAAAGCTGGAGAGTTCCATTTAATTTGTTTTAAAGGAAGTTTCCATTGAAAGTATATTTTAAAATGTCTTAATTATCAACTGATTTTTGATTATTTAGTTTTGAAGGCTCTACCTTCAAAATCACTTTTTATTTACCAAATAAGTTGCATAGAGCTATTAAAATATCACAGATTTTAGTTACTACTAAAGAGCCAATGTTAAGTTTTAGTTTTGACAACTGTACCAAGATCATGTAAGATATTAACAATGAGGGAAACTAGTTGAGGGAAGTATAGGAACTCTGTACTATTCTTGGAACTTTTCTATGAATCTAAAAATTATTCCAAAATAAAAAGATAATTTAAAACTTATTCTTACAGATCTAAATGTAAAATGCAAAACTATGAAACTCCTAAAAAATAACATAGGAGAAAATTTGAGCAACTTCAAGCCAGGCAACAACTTTTTAGATACCCCACCAAAGGAATGATTGATGAAAGAAAGCATCTGTAAGACAGACTTTGTGAAAGTTAAACTCCTCTGTTCTGCAAAAGACATCACACCAAAGAAGATATAAAGATGGCAAATAAGCATATGAAGAGATGCTCCACATTTCACGTCATAAGGAAAATGTAAACTAAAACAAGAGATAAAATTACACACCTCTTAGAATGGCCAAAACCTGGAGCACTGACAATACCAAATGCTGACAAGGATGTGGAGCAACAGGAACTCTTATTCATTACTGGTGGAAATGCAATATGGTACAGTCACTTTGGCAGACAGTTTGGTAGTTTCTTACAAAACTAAACATACTCTTAACCATAAGATCCAGCAATCATGCTCCCTGGTATTGACTCAAAGGAGTTGAAAACTTATGTCCAAACAAAAACCTGCACATAGATGTTTTTGGCAGCTTTATTCATAATTGCCAAACTTGCAAACAACCAAGATGTCCTTCAGTGGGTGAATGGAAGAATAAACTCGGGTACATCCAGGCAATGAAATACTACTCAGCACTAAAAAAGAAGAGTTATCAAGCCATGAAAAGACATGGAGGTACCTTAAATGTCTATTACTAAGTGAAAGAAGCCAATCTGAAAAGGTTACATACTGTATAATTGCAACTATATAACATTGTGGAAAAGGAAAAACTATGGATCCATGTTTACCAAGGATTTTAGGGGGAGATGGATGAATAGGCAGAGCACAGAGGATTTTTTAGGGCAGTGAAAATATTCTATATGATAGTATAATGATGGATATATGTTATACATTTGTCCAAACCCTTAGGATGTACAACACCAAGAATGAACCTTAAGGTAAGCTACGGACTTTTGGTGACTATGTTGCATCAGTGTGGGTAGCTTCATCAATTGTAACAAATGTACCACTCTGGTGAGGGGTGTTAAGAATAGGGGAGGCTGTGTATGTGGTGGGGCAGGAGTACATGGGAAATCTCTGTACCTTCCTCTTAATTTTGCTGTGAACCTAAAACTGCTGTAAAAAATAAAGTTTGGAGTGAACTGAGTGTTGTGTGCCCCCCAAATTCATATGTTGAAATCCCAACCCCCAAAGGTAATGGTATTAATAGGTGTGTCCTTTGGGAGGTGATTAGGTCATGAGGGTGGAGCCTTCAGGAATAGGACTAATGTTCTTATAAAAGAGATCCCTCCGAGCTCCCTAGCCCCTTCCACCAGGTGAGGACAAAATCAGAAGGCACCAGCTATCAGCTAAGAAAAGGACCCTCGCCAGAGAACCTGACCATGTTGGCACCTTGATCTTGGACTTCCCAGCCTCCAGAACTGTGACAAACACATTTCTGTTGTTTATAAACTATCCGGTCTGTGGTATTTTGTTATAGCAGCTCAAACAATCTAAAATAGACTTATAACAAAACAATCACTCTTATAAATGAAAAATGCTGCTTTCCCAAAGAATGGGAAAGATGGCCCTCTGTGAAAAGAAAATGCCTCATAATGAATTAACTTCACATTCAATGGAGAATCAACGTTATTTGAAGATCATCTAAGCTGTTCGTGTTGGAAAAATAAGAGGCAAAATAGGGAGGAAGAGACAAATCTACAAAGGAAACTCGAAATACAAGAAGCCCACACAGATCACAGACATTTGTTCCCAGAGGTGCAGTCCAAAAGCAAGTAAACACACTAAAGAATGTTTAGCGTTGGGGGAGGGTATAGCTTAAAGTGCTAGAGTGCATGCTTAGCATGCACGAGATCCTGGGTTCAATCCTCAGTACTTCCTCTAAAAAATAAATAAATAAGCTTAAATACCTCCTTCCCCAGCCCCCACAAAAAGAATAAATAAACACCTCTGTTTTAAAAAAAGTGTTTAGCGTTGATGCAAAAAATGAAATCCTACAAACTATATCAGCCTTGATAAAAGCAGTGCTTTTTACTTTCACTAATCCATCTTGGGAAATTAACTGTCAGATTTTTGCACCCTGGAGTAGAAATGTGGTTTTGTATTTAGATGTTGCCTCAACCATCACCTAATTCATTTATAAAAGCAAATATCTTTGACATAATTCTAGCTAATTTCACCTTATTCACATTTTAGAATAAATGTACAGCATTTTCATTCTGCCGGGAATCTTGATTTTCAATTAGTGATTCTACAAAGATTTTAGAGTCAAAAATCATTCTTAATAACTTTTTGTTTAATTAGCTATTAAATCATTTACTCCAAAGATATTTATTGAGTACCTACCAGGTGTCAGACACTGTTAGAAGTGCTGGGGGCTCTAACAGCAAGAGATGAAAAACAAAAACACTGTCCTCAGTGTTTCACATTGTTCCTAAAAAGTAGTGAGAAAATATACCAAGGAAACGGTTTCACTAAAATTGAATCAAGTTCATACATTCAACCTCTTTTACAGACAAACCATAAGAAGAAATAGTCTCCTATTCTCCAATGTTAAGGGATACCTTATCATAGCACTGCAGTAAAAGACACTTGGGAGTATCTTGCCCTATGCCATTGCAATGATAGTATCTGACAAGACAGTATCAATGTAAAAGTCCTCTTTTCATCGACTGAGCTCTGATAAGGGAAGGCTCTAAAAAGGTCAGTCTTTGAGATCGCCCTATGTACTTATCAATACTGCATGGAGTTCTATTTGTTATTCATGCTTAACTTGGAATTCTTCTCATCAACCCTTGAGGGTAGATTCTCAGAGCCAGGAGTGTTTTGAATGTTGGGATAAATTAGTTTCCCCATCTTCAGTATCTCATCCAATTGTGTAGTTTGACATCCTTCTCTATAATATTACTCTTCATGTTAATTCATTCACTTTCTTTTTCTTGCACATACATTTTTCAGTTCAATTGTCCATGAATGTATATGGTAAACCATAATGATCACAGTGCATAGCCTATTAATACTTTCACTTTGGTTTCAAACAACTAGCAAGGAAAAAGAAAAAAAATTCCCAAATCCATTCAAAGCTCACATTGTCTGCATCCTCCAAAAATGGAGACTTCAGCTCCAAATTTATCTTCATTTCCCAGACTTATTTCAGGTACTGTAAAACCTATTCTTTCTGTCTTTAACATTCCAGTGTTGAAAATATAAAAGATTTTGCTTTTCTTGTTATTGCTACCAACCACCACTCCAAACCACCCTCCTAAAAAATATAAAATAAAAAAATTTCTAAAAGCATGGAGGCTCACATCGCTATACAGAGGAATAAGTTCAAATCCTTCATCTGGCTTATTAGTTTTGGGATCTTGGATTAGTCACTTTACTACCAATTCTTTAACATCATGGGCCTGATTAATAAAAGCACATAGAGAAGAAATTAGAGGTTATTATAAAGATTAATGCTTTCAATTAGCAAATTTTAAGAGAAATCACATTAAACAAAATGACTTATAGAGAAAATATGTTCTACTGCTATTCAGAAACAATAAACTGCACCCTCACCAAACTACATAACAGTACTAACGTCCACAGACCACTCAGTTATAAATTCCTTTTGCAATGACTTTTCTTTCTTTGATTTTGTACAAGTAAATAACAGAATACAGATTTTCCATTCATGAATATTGCAAAGTAATACTAGCTTTTCAAATACACAGCTTTAAATATAGAGAGTAATCAGTAACTGAGTTAATGCAAATTTTTACTTCTGTATGTATAATTATTTAAGATAACATGCACACTTAACATTAAAAGTGCAAAACAAAACAAAAAATGAGATAGTGTAATAGGAAAATAAGGAGAACTTCACTAGAGAAGTTTCTCCTTTCTTGTACCACTTTGATTCCTCAAACCCCAGAGCTGGTTGGCCAATATTTATACTAGTGACTACGTAGAAAAATCATTTATCATTTAGTTCATTGAGCTACCTTTGGGCATTTTTCCTAATGAAAGGGGAAACTGTGGGGTTTTCTTCATCTTGCTACCATGAATTTTGAAGGCTACTTCTTTAGTATTAAATTGTTTTAAAAACTAGTGCTGTTAGACCCCCTGTACTCAATTATTAAATTATTTTAAAAACTCAGTTGGTTTTCTATGTCCATTAGTCTATTTCTGGTTTGTAAATAAAATTTGTATCTTTTTTCTTTTCTTTTCTTTTTAGATTCCACATATAAGCAACATGATATGATGTCTATCTTTCTCTGTCTGACTTACTTCACTTAATTTGATAATCCCTAGGTCCAGGGGGAAAAAGGGAGAGACAGATTGGGAACTTGGGATTGACTAACAGAGATTACTTTATGTGAAGTGGATAACAAGCAAGGGACCTACTGTAGAGCATGGAGAACTATATTCAATTTCTTGTAATGAGCTGTAATGGAAAAGAGACTGAAAAAAAATATGTATGTATGTATATGTGTAACTGAATCGTTTTGCTGTACACCTGAAACTAACATTGTAAATCAACTACACTTCAATAAAAAATAAGAATAATAATTTTTTAAAAAAGAACAAAGCCAGAAAAAAAAAGAAAATTCCGTTCGGCTTTCACGGTTTGTCAGTTCTTCAAAAAGTTAAACATAGAATTACAATTTGACTAAGCAACGTGACTCCTCGGTATGTATCCAAGAGAACTGAAGACACAAGTTCATACAAAAACTTGTACACGATATTCATAGCAGCATTATTTATAATAATCAAAAGGTGGATGAAACTGAATGTCCATCAACTGATGAATAGATAAATCAAATATGGAATATCCATGCAATGGAGTATCATTTGACATTAAAAAGTAATGAAGTACTGTTATGTGCTATAACATGAATGAATGCTGAAAACATTATAGTAAGTGAAGGAATCCAGGCATAAAAATGTCTCATATTGTTTGATATCATTTATATGAAATGTCCAGAAAAGCTAAAGCTATACAGAAAGGAAGTAGATTTGTGGTGCCAAGGACTGAAGGGAGGAGGGAATGGGAAGTGACTGCTGTGAAAATGTTCTGGAATTAGATAGTAGTGATGGATGCACAACTTTGTGCATATACTAAAGAAAGTACTTAAAACTACACACTTTAATAAGCAGCTCATATGACTTAATAAGAAAAAAACAAACAACCCAATCCAAAAATGGGTAGAAGACCTAAACAAGCAATTCTCCAAGGAAGAAATACAAATGATCAATAGGCACATGAAAAAATGCTCAATATCACTAATTATCAGAGAAATGCAAATCAAAACTACAATGAGGTATCACCTCACACCAGTCAGAATGGCCATCATTCAAAAGTCCACAAATGACAAATGCTGGAGAGGCTGTGGAGAAAAGGGAACCCTCCTACACCATTGGTGGGAATGCAGTTTGGTGCAGCCACTGTGGAAAACAGTATGGAGATTCCTCAAAAGACTAGGAATAGACTTACCATATGACCCAGGAATCCCGCTCCTGGGCATATAACCAGAAGGAACCCTACTTCAAAATGACACCTGCACCCCAATGTGCATAGCGGCACTATTTACAATAGCCAAGACATGGAAACAGCCTAAATGTCCATGCCAGATGACTGGATAAAGAAGAAGTGGTATATTTATACAATGGAATACTATTCAGCCATAAAAATGACAACATAACGCCATTTGCAGCAACATGGATGCTCCTGGAGACTGTCATTCTAAGTGAAGTAAGCCAGAAAGAGAAAGAAAAATACCATATGAGATCGCTCATATGTGGAATTTTAAAAAAATGAACATAAATACAAAACTGAAACAGATTCATAGACATAGAATACAAACTTGTAGTTGCCAGAGGGGAGGGGAGTGGGAAGGGACAGACTGGGAGTTTGAAATTTGTAGATACCAAGAGGTGTATATGGAATAGACAAACAAGATTATACTGTATAGCACAGGGAATACATACAAGATCTTGTGATAGCTCACAGCAAAAAAGAATACAACAATGAATATATGTATGTTCATGTATAACTGAAAAATTGTGCTCTACACTGGAAATGGACACAGCATGGTAAATTAACTATAACTCAATAAAAAATTTTTTAAAAAACTACACACTTTAAAAGGGTCATTTTTCTGTTACGTAAATTACATCTCAATATAAAAGTATGATGTCATTAAAAAGCACAACTTAAAAAAATTCATTTGGTTTCCCTATTTACTAGTCGTGCGGATATAGGCAAATTACTTACCTTCTTTGAGCTTCGATTTTTCTCATCTGTATCACAGGGGTGAATGATATCAAATATGCAAGGTTATTGTGAAGTGATAAAACATTAAAATTCTGAGATGCAGTAACTACTTATAAATGGAGCTTTTATCATTGTCATTATTACTATCATTTTCAAATCAAGGATTAGAAAGGAGCTCAGAAATCTTCAACTCCCTCAGCTGACTAATAAAATGTCTCATCTTCCTGCCTCGTGTTCTTTATCCTTATGCTACATATGTACATATATATATGTTACTGCAAATGAATAAAAAATGTTTCCATTTACATACATGCATTACACAGATACACATGCTAAAACCTATGTAAAATAATATCTAAATGATGCTTTGCCTCTAATACTTGTAGTTACATTTTTCTCAATACATTGGCTATCATAGCTATGGAATATCTTCCAGTGACAAAAGGCTATAGTTCCTTAAAATATAAACAAACAAGTCCAGGTATGCAGATTATGGGATTTCTTTGAGTGTTATTCAAGATGTCGTCCACTTCGGGCTACACTGATTTACCCTTAACATATTGAAATAAGAACCAGTAGGTATTTTTTTACTTGTCTACATTTAAACAGTCAGAAATAAACCATCCAACCATTTAAGTCAGTGAAGTGGTTTTATTTTTCCAGTCATTAAATTTCTAAGGATGTTACTATCTTAGAGTTTATATGAAAGCATATTAAAAATTATATAGCCATTTGTACTTAGGGCAAGATAATTCAGAAAATGTTCTATCTATAATTTAGGTTTCCCTAATCACCTGAAAAAATTCTATCATTTCTAGAAAATCTACTTGATATTAAGCATATTACACATATAATAATATTAATATTTTATATAAAAATTATTACTATTATTGCAAAGCCATTACATTTATTGAGTGCAGTTACCATGCATTCACTTCATACAACTTTGCTAAGAATTTTAAATGACATAATGTATGTAAAGTACTTAGCAAAGATGCAAATACCATATTGTTCTCCTATAATAATACCTTCTATTTGTATCATGCTTTACAATTTTAAAAAGAGATTTCCTATATGTGATCTCAATTAGTGGCACAAAATTAGCATGAGAATGGTGAATAATGCTGCATGTATGTGCATTTAAAGCATTCTATATTCAAATACCTTATTTTTGTTACAAATAGCTAATGATACATATTCAGCACTTTTCTCTCCTTTTCACAGATGGAAAGATTGAGATATACAAAACTTAGATGACTTAAATATGGAAGCTCAGAGTAGAGTGAATTGGATATGAAAGTTTTCTTCGGAATCTGCTTGCTGAAAGGTGTAGTTAACTGAAAGCAACATGAAATGAATTCTTGGCCCTTTGAAAGGAAAAGACAGAACATCAGACACTGAAAAAAAGGGAATGATGCTGATACGTACAGAGGAGTGGGGATGTCATTCTAATTCGGTGGTACACAGAGCCTCCAGAAATTAACAGGTAAAGAATATTCTCATCTGTAACATTGTTCTTAACACTCAGCATTTCCCAAATTGACAGATAAGGAGTATCTCAATTTTAATGATGGGTAAGACAGTAGTTTCACTATTACCCAGAGATTCATCCCATTAGATCCCAGCCCATATTCCTTTGAAAATCACTATGGTGAAGAGACTAGAGTATTCTGTTCTAGGAGAGGGGGTGGATCTTGAGTAGTTGAGAACTCTCACTGATATGTATGGTTTGTGGAGGGGAGTGGGAAAGAAGCCAATAATATAGCTTGGGCTAGACTAATAGGCTTAGTGTGCTAAACTACTTAATCAGGGCTTTATTCTAAAGAGAGGGATATGATATTCCATGGGATGTTAATAGATGTTTCAATGAAAAAAAGAGGATTCTGTGGCCCAAAATGGTTGGGAAATGCTAGATTAAAAACAGCATCATTTCCTAGAGCCTTGGTTATGCCCACATATATTGTCAGTTGCCAAACAAAGTGTTCTAATACACAACTGGTATTACCAAACACAGCACTAGTATACTCATTTGCACATGAGGGAAAAGACCAGTATTGTGCACCGAGAGTCTGGCATGTATTAGGTGCTCAATAAATATTTGTTGCGTGAAAGAGTAAATAATAGAATAGCTGAATGATCAGTAAATATTCTATGAATACTTGTTGAACTTATGGAGAAAGAGGAATCACCTTAGGAAACTGATTAGATATAAAGGGTGGGAGGGAGAGAGAAGTCAATAACAAGAAAGAGACCGGGAGAGGATAAGAGCTCAGTGACAGAGCACACGCTTAGTATGCACGAGGTCCTGGGTTTAATCAGTACCTCCATTAAAAAAAAAAAAAAAAAAAAAAAAAAAAGAACCTGGCAGAAAGAGAGCAATTCCCAGCACCTGAGATATGAGAAGAGGACAGCCCTGCTATCAGTGTGCTTCATTGCATCTTGGTCTCCTGCTCCCAGAAGCATCTGCTGCATCTCATTAACTTTACTTCCTCTATTCTCTCTTCAATCTTCTGTCTCCCATACATTTTCTTCCAATTTTCCCTGTGTATCTGCCCAGAGTTGGAAGAAAATTAACATGAGACTTTTCCTCTCAGTTGTCACATAGTTATGGGAAAGCTCCTTCAGGAGTGGTTTACTAGAGTGTCCTGATTTCTTCTGGATTGTAGGAACCTATTTCTGATGCAATGTTCCTCAATGACACAAGAAAGCTAGTAGAAAACCCCGCTGACATTTGCTCTTCTAGGCCTTCCTACAGTTTTGTAAGTATCTAGTTACCTGTGTAAATCCCTTTCTGCTTGAAATACCTAGAATGATTTCTTTTGTTTTTAGCTTAACCTTGATTGATACAATCACATTTTTTGGATGAAGAAACTGAGGCTCAGAGATTTTTAATTAACTTGTCCATAATAACAGCTATAAGAACAATAGTTTTAACCTGAATTTTAAAAGGCATGTACCTCAAATCCAAATAGAAAAGTAATTTATCTTCTATCTTAGATTCCATGGACCATTATTATAATTACTCTCTCACCTAACTACCTTGACCTTCTATGCCTCCAACATACTCATACAGTTAAATCCAATTGCCTTTCTTCTCTGTAGTCAAACTTGGGGAGCTGAATACAGTAGGAAAATACGCCATCACGCTGATTGCTTTTACTTGAAATTTATGAATACAAACATCAAGCAGCTCCTTAGTGCAGCCTGGCAATCATCTTCAACTCCCTTGTCAATTAACTTTCTCAACTCTCTAAGATGGCTATATATCACCTTCTTATTTCTCCTCAGACATCTAAAACCTCCTCCCTCTTATTCTTGGCTAATGTCCTTGCTTCTTGTTTCACTGACATAGTACTGACAGAAGAGACTTTCTTCATTTTTCCCTAAATGTATGCCAATCCTATTTTCCCCTAGACCCATATATGCTGTCCTGTCCCTGTCATCAGTGAATAGCTCTACTTTTTCACTGAATCTTACCCTCTCCTGCCCCCAAATTTTACTCTTACCATCACCTTCTTTCTTTCTTAGATCTAAAAGTCTTGCTTTCTCATCTAAATCAACAAATAAACATGCTTTAATATATCCCATTTTCTAAAAAGCCCTCTGTTGGGAAAGACAGTCAGTTCAGCTGGCCAGCCTTTGCCTGGGCACATAAGAGTAGCTTTGGGACTGGAACATTCCCTTGTGCTGGGCATACCTCCTTGTATGGGAGTTTCTCTCCCTGTTCATGCATACTTCTTTGCCCTGCTTAAATATGCATCACGTGACACTTAGCCAAACCACTGCTATATCTGCTGCCAGTGCAGAGGGAACAGGGCCTTTCATACTGCAGCACGATGTAGTGTGTGCATACGCACACTACCCATGTTGCCTGTTGAGTAGTTCTGCTGGCCCTGAGGGACCAATGCATTGTAAGGGGCTGGATCTTGTGCAATCTCTCCTCCTCCTCTAAATAAACACTGTACCACTGGAGCCGGTGTGTATGTTTTCTGCTCTCAGTGACCTCGATTCGGCACTAGTCTCTTCCTTGGGTAGTACTTATGTTATATGCTATAGAACATAAACTTCTAACCTTGGCTGCACTCATGTTATACTTATGCTGTGGCACCGCCTGACTACCTGGTAAACAGTGAAACACTCTCCCTTGGTTCCAGAATGCAGAGCCAAAGTCTTTATTGAGACTAATGTCTTCACAAGATTAACTGCTCTATACACATGCCTCTATTTCACTTGAGAAGCTGCTGCTTAAAAAGAGACCTTAAGACACAAAGGAACTTATTTACAAGACAGAAACAGACTCACAGACATAGAGAATAAACTTACGGTTACCAGGGAGTAAAGGGGGTGGGAAGGGATAAATTGGGATTTCAAGATTTGCAAATACTAACTACTATATGTAAAATAGATAAACAGCAAATTTGTACTCTATAGGATGGAGAACTATATTCAATATCTTGTAGTGACCTATAATGAAAAAGAATATGAAAAGGACTGTATGTATATATATGTATGACTGAAACATTGTGCTGTACACCAGAAACTGACACAACATTGTAAACTGACTATACTTCAATAAAAAAAAAAATGCCAAAAAAAGACCTTAAGGTCAGTTATTAGAGGAAATGGCAAATCCAGCTAGGATGAAGTGACACACTCAATATAATTACAAGGTTTGAACATTTTCAATGGTCTAATAAATATGAACACTGAAAAGTTCAAATATTGAAAGCTTATTATGTCAGATACTATAACAAGTATTTGACATAAAACATTTTCATTAATCCTCATATAAATCTTACAGGTAGGGCATTGCGATTGAACCTACAGATGATGAAAACAAGGACCATCAAATATTTCTTACATGCCAGTGATCTCACAGCTATTAAGTGGTGGAGCTAGAATTGGAACCCAAGCAATGTGACTCCAGGGTTTTGGCTCTTTAACCATTACCCTATGTTGTGAATGCATAACTTTTCCTTACCACCTTCTCACTGTTCTTACTGAGCTTGGAATTCAAGCAGATTGAGCTGAGCCAAATATAGCTCACCTCTGCTACCCAGTAAGTTCTCGATATCACAAGCTAAATTAGGAGCTTCTTCCACAATTAACATATAAGACAAACTTTATTAACTGGCTGACTAAGATGCCAATTAAGAGCCACGTGATTGAAAGCCTAGCGAATACTCAGAAGTGCTGACAGATGTGAGAGCAAGTAGGTATTTAAAAGTTAATAGCATTCTTTCTTTTTTGCTGTTGTTCAAAACAAGAATTCAATGACACGGGTCCAAGTGATAAGAGTCCACGACATTTCCACAACATAGTCTTCAAAGTATCGTTTAAATAATTCAGATGCAAAGATATTAGAGCTGAGTACATAGATCCAAAATGCATAACTTTTATCAATTCTCAAGATGACCGGTCATCCCTAAGACCTCACTAAGGTTCCTATGAATCAGCTTCATATTTTCTTTAATAACTTTAAGGGAAACAAATGCCATCACAGATCACCAAGGAAATAAATTCAATTTGGAAGAAATATTCCACCTAAAAACAAATGAAAATTACTTGAAAATTATGCTCGTGGTAGAGGTAGAGATTATTGTTTCAGTAAACCAAGTGTATTTTAGAACATCTGAGCATATAAGAGGTTTAGATATCCTTTTGGTATGTACATTTAAGAATTGATTATTGATTAGAAAATGAAACACTTTAATTCAGGTGAATATTTAAGAAGTAGCCTATAGCTCAAAATGGCTGTCAAAGGAAGTACGTTAACTGGAACTAATAACTTTTGAAGTTCACAAAGTTGTTTTATAAAAGCATTCTTTGGGTGGTATGAAGCCAAAAGCACATCTTTTCTTTCCTCTCTAAGTAATTTGAAATATACAGAGCACTTTTCACTTCATCACAAAGTATTCCATTACTTCTCTGCAATCAAAAAGATCTTTCCAACAAAATACTTTTTTTGTGATTACCCTTTTATAGAGAGGTTATTTTGCACTGCAGTACAAAACGTAGTTACATACAGTACATTGCTCTCATCCTGTTTGAACAAGAGTTTGGAGACTTCTAATGACTCAGGTGTTGTATGCAAGGGTTCCAGTATTTAGCAGCAGCACTCCATAATGTCAGCATGACTCTGGCACTTTTACTTTAACGAATAAGATTCTAGGGCTTCAGTATACCACACTTTGTATACAGAGTTTTCAGTAATACTGCTTGTGGGGCTCAGTTCTGGGTTAGCTGTTCATTTCAAGAGCATTCACACATAATGATGTCATTATTTTATGACTATAACAAGATTCTTCTTCATTATAAGAATATTATCTAGATAATAGATATAATTACTAAATGAGTTCTAGAGAAAATAGGTGCTTTTTTTTTTAAGAGCTGGGAGAAATGAATTTGCTCTACTTATTTCTTTCATAGAAGAAAAAAATGGAGTAGTAGAGGTGTTTGCATTTGCACATTGTGTTTGGTTCTATACATAAAGAGAAATCTGAATATCCAAAACAGGTCTTGAAATATTTAATAAACATATCTTTCAAAGGTTTGCCATGCCCAAGTATTCTGAAACAAAACATAAAATTTGAGTTCTATAAGTTGAACATCATACCATGGTGCCCAATAAGTACAACAAAAGTGTCCTGAGATCCCTAGAGACAGTTTATCTTAAACTCCAAACTCCTAGACGTAGAGTATATAACTGACACCATACTCACACATTTTTGTATATATTAATGGAAATATGTAAGAATATTTTCAAAGAAGACTACAAAAGAAGAAAATCACTTTGTTGAGTTACAAAATATGTTCAAATTTATAACTTGCAAACTTATCTTCTATTGGCATAAAGGATTATCAATCCGTTGCTTCAAAAGCAGCTCTAGTGGTTAGAGTTATCAAAAATTTTTTATCAGAAATCTTATGAAACTTTATATCCTTTGACCAGCATTAGCAAATTTTCAGTTATGCAAGGAGAATATGTCCTTGAGATCTAATATACAGCATGCTGATTACAGTTAATAGTACTGTAGTGTATACTTGAAATTTGCTAAGGAAGTAGATCTTATATTAAGTATTTCCCCCCCTCCCACAGACATATACATACACACACACAAAAGAAAATAGTAACCATGTGGAAGTGATGGATATATTAATTAGCTTGTTTAGGGTGATCATTTCACAATGTATACATATCAAAACATCAAGTTGTACATGTTAAACATGTGCACAGTTCATGTGTCAATTATACTTCAATAAAGCTGTTAAAAAAATCTTGTGAGAGAAAAAAATTATGTTGCCTGGGTCCTCTGTGATCCTTGAGAAACGAACGTATCAAAGGATAACAATATCTCTTTGGGGATTTATTATTTTTTTCCTTAGGGATATATAGCATCAATTAAGAGAATCAATGTCAAAAATTGTTAGTAATGTACTATTTAGCAATTTGTTTTAAGGAAAAACATAAGGATGAAAAATGGTGAAATTTATTTTAGTAGAAATTTTACAACATAAAACATTACATGTATACAAAATGAGTTAATATCCTAGAGTTTTGTCTACACTGTTGGAGGAAATGTAAATTGATATAGCCACTATGGAAAACAATATGGAAGTTCCTTAAAAAAACTAAAAATAGAGCTACCATATGATCCAGCAATCCCACTTTTGGGCATATATCCAGAAAAGACAAAAACTCTGATTTGAAAAGATACATGCACCCCAACGTTCACAGCAGCACTAATTACAACAGCCAAGACATGGGAACAATTCAAATGCCCATCAATAGCCAAGACATGGAAACAGCCTAAATGTCCATCAACAGACGACTGGATAAAGAAGATGTGGTATATTTATACAATGGAATACTATTCAGCCATAAAAAATGACAACATAGCGCCATTTGCAGCAACATGGATGTCCCTGGAGAATGTCATTCTAAGTGAAGTAAGCCAGAAAGAGAAAGAAAAATACCATATGAGATTGCTCATATGTGGAATCTATGAAAGAACATAAAAATAAGAACAAAAAAACAGAAAAAAAAAACATAAATACAAAACAGAAACAGACTCAAAGACATAGAATACAAACTTGTGGTTGCCAAGGGGGCGGGGGGGGAGGGACAGACTGGGATTTCAAAATGTAAAGTAGATAAGTAAGATTATACTGTATAGCACAGGGAAATATATACAAGATCTTGTGGTAGCTCACAGCAAAAAAAATGTGACAATGAATATATGTATGTTTATGTATAACTGAAAAATTGTGCTCTACACTGGAATTTGACACAACATTGTAAAATGATTATAACTCAAAAAATGTTTAATAGATTTCCGGAAGATGGCGGAGTAGAAGGACGCTCGCAGGTCACCCTCTCCCACAGATACACCAAGACCCACAACTACAGACCCACTCAGCCAACCAGAGCACCTGTGGAACTCCAACAGAACAACGCCCTCTTCAAAAGATAAAGACGCCAAAAATCTGGTAGGAGAAAAGGAAAAAAGAAAGAACAAAAGGCAAAGCAGCGCGGGACGGGTCCCGCGGGGAGGGAGCGGCAAAGGAGGACTGGCGCTTGCTCGCTGGGTCTCCCCTCTCCAACTGAGAGGCCAGCGGGACGGAGGGGGAGCCTCCGAGGCTCGGTTCTGTACAGAGCAGCCCTTGACTAACAGAACTAAGTTAAACGGGCACAGAGCGTCCCCCCGACACCCAGCCTGAGACGCGGGCCGGCAGCGGCGGGCAGGGCCAGGCTGCACAAGCCGGGCGGAGGACGGAAGTGGCTGCACGGAGGCAGCCCCGGGGGAACGCAAGGGGCTGCGCGCCGTGGCTGTGGGGGCACAGGGTAGAACAACCTGGGCCCTCCATAAAACAGCAAGGTTGATGTGCTCTCGGGGGAAGGGTGTACACCCCCATCTCTGAAAACCCGCGGAAAGTTTTCGGGGGAAGAGAGGCGGGGCTCAGGCACAGCCGCCATATCCTCCGCGCTGAGCACTCAGGCGGGGGTGGGGGCGAAACCTGCATCCGCACCGAAGGGCTTAGCAGCCTCAAAGGCCAGACTGAGACTGGCCTGCAGCCCGGGGCAGATAGGATCCTTCCATCCTGGTCCCTCAGAGAACTTGCTCCACAAAGACAAACAAGGAGCTGGGTTTTGGCTCGGAGCAGGGACAGGGCTGTCCCTCGGTCTTCCCCGAGCCCACCCGCGGAGCATCGACCAGGGAGGAGCGTGCAGCCGCACAGAGCAGCGGAGCTACCGGTGGCGGCGCAGGTAGAGCGAGAGCTTCCCCCCCGCCTTTCGGGCAGGAACACAGCCCCTGACCGAGGTGCTGGGAGGGGGCACGACCCGCCCCCCTACCCGGCCAGTCTGCAACATCTGACTGAGGCATCCGGAGGGGCAGCGACCCGCCCGCCCACAGCAGAGAGCTGCACCTGACCCAGTGTTAGGAGGAGGCGCGATCGGCTTGCCGACAGGTGCTGGGAGCAGCACAGAAGAGGGCGCCAACGGAGGGCCTCTGAAAACAGCAAGCTGAGCTTCCAAAACAGGACAAAGACAGAAAGACTTCACATTAAAAGCACACAGACTCCAGGAGAACACCGACAAACCCCCCCCCCTTTTTTTAATCTGTTTTTACCTGTTCTATTTTCTATTACTCTCTTAATCTTTACTTCTTAATTCATTTCTATTTCTCTTGGGTTTTGATGTCCTGCTATTGATTAGACACAGGTTTCAAATACATCTATTCATCTCCCCCCCCCTTTTTTTGTAAAGGTTTCAAAAGGACGTCTCAACCGGATTAATACTCTGCTTCAACTCACTCTTCTATTATTCATTATACACTGTTTTCAAACCCTCTTTCTCTCTTCTTTTAAAATTCTCTCTCTCTCTTATTTTTTTTTCTGTTTCTCCTAAGTTTTATTCCTAAATAGGCATCAGATAGATAAAATCCTTAAGGACCAAAATAAACAACTGATACTCCATAAACCACAGTGCCAAAGAGGTATGAGCAAGATGAAGAAGCAGAAAAACCTTTCCCAATTAAAAGAACAAGAGAAATCCCCTGAAAGAAAGATCAATGAAATAGACATCGATAGCCTACTAGATCAAGATTTCAAAAAAGGAGTGATCGAATTGCTGAAGGAATTAAAAGAGATAGTGTTTAGAGATATAAAATATGTCAAAAATGAAATTGAAGCTATAAAGAAGAGCCAAGTAGAATGGGTAAACCCATTGACAGAGATGAGGAATGATCTAATAGCTGTGCAAAGCCGACTAGATAATGCAGAGGAACGAATTAGTGATCTAGAAGACAGGGCAATAGAAAGCACCCATTCAGAAGAACTACAAGATAAGCAAATAAAAAATAATGAAAATAACATAAGGGACCTATGGGATAATATAAAGCGTCCCAATCTTCGCATAATAGGGGTCCCAGAAGGAGAAGAAAGATCAAAGTGGATTGAAAAGGTTTTTGAAGAAATCATGACTGAAAACTTCCCAAACTTAAAGAAGGAATCAGATATCCAAGTACAGGAAGCTCAGAGGGTCCCAAACAGGAAGAACCCAAACAGACCCACACCAAAACATATCATAATCAAGATGGCCAGAGTCAAGGATAAAGAAATGATTCTAAAGGCAGCAAGAGAAAAGCAAAGAGTAAGTTACAAGGGAACCCCCATAAGGCTCTCAGCTGATTTCTCTACACAAACACTACAGGCCAGAAGGGAGTGGCAAGATATATTCAAAGCCCTGAATGAAAAAAAGATGCAGCCTAGGATCCTTTATCCAGCAAGGCTATCCTTGAGGATAGAAGGAGAAATAAAGAGTTTCACAGACAAAAAAAAAAAGCTGCAGGAGTTTAGCAACACTAAACCCATGCTAAAAGAAATATTGAAAGGGCTATTCTAAATAGAAAAGCAGCAGGATGCTACAGAAATGAGAAACACACAACTGGAAAGGTGATAACTCATGAATTACAAATAAAGTAAACATGAAATTATAAAAGAAGACATACAAATCACTGAGAGTGGGAGAGGGAGGCAGGGAAATATAGAATATTTTTTTCTTTCTTTTTTAAATTTTTTTAACAATAGGATGGGTTTGAGATCATGTTACTATCAGTCTAATAAAAACACTTATAGTAATGGGTTGACAGATTTACAAAAAAGGGTAACCACAAGCCAAAAATTTACAAAGGAGTCACAAAAATTAAATAAAATCCATGATAATACAAAGGAAAATTACCAAACCACAAAAGGAAGAAGAAAGGAACAAAGAGGATATACCAATTCAACTGCAAAGATAAGTTCAAAATGGCAATAAACACACATCTATCATTAATTACTGTAAATGTTAATGGACTAAATGCTCCAGTCAAAAGACACAGAGTGGCAGACTGGATAATAAAGCAAGAACCTTCAATATGCTGCATACAAGAGACCCACTTTGGGGAGAAGGACACATATAGATTGAGAGTGAAAGGATGGAAAAGGATATTCCATGCAAATGGAAAAGCCAAAAAAGCAGGTGTTGCAGTACTGATTTCAGACAAAACAGACTTTAAAACAAAGGCCATAAAGAAAGATAAAGAAGGATATTTTATAATGATTAAAGGAGTGACACAAGATGAGGATATTACACTCGTTAATATATATGCACCCAATATAGGAGCACCTAAGTACATACAAGAATTACTAACAGAGATAAAGGGGGATATGGATGGGAATACAATCATAGTTGGAGATTTTAACACTGCATTAACATCACTAGACAGATCTTCCAGACAGAAAATAAACAAGGCAATAGAGAAATTAAATACTACAATAGAAAAACTAGATTTGGTGGATATTTTCAGAGCATTACACCCCCCAAAAATAGGATATACATTCTTTTCAAGTGCACATGGAACATTTTCCAGGATCGATCATGTACTTGGGCACAAAAGAAACCTCAACAATTTTAAGAAGATAGAAATTATCTCAAGCATCTTTACTGACCACAATGCCATGAAACTGGAAATCAACAACAGAGAAACAAAGGAGAAAAAAAGGAAAGCATGGAGATTAAACAATATGTTATTGAAAAAACAATGGATCAATGAGGAAATCAAAGCTGAAATTAAAAAATACCTTGAGACAAATGATAATAAAAGCACAACCACTCAAAACCTATGGGACACAGCAAAGGCAGTGCTAAGAGGGAAGTTTATAGCGATACAGGCCTTCCTCAAAAAAGAAGAACAATCTCAAATAAACAATTTAACCCACCACCTGAATGAATTAGAAAAAGAAGAACAAAAAGCCCCAAAAAGCAGCAGAAGGAAGTAAATAATAAAGATCGGAGAGGAATTAAATACAATAGAGATTAACAAGACCATAGAAAAATCAACCAAACCAAAAGCTGGTTTTTTGAAAAAGTAAATAAAATCGACAAACCTCTGGCCAAACTCACAAAGAAGAAAAAAGAGAGAGCACAAATTAGCAAAATAAGAAAGGAAAATGGAGAAATTACAACAAACAAAATAGAAATACAGAATATCATACGAGAATATTATGAAAAACTATATGGAACCAAACTGGATAACCTAGAGGAGATGGACAAGTTTCTGGAAACATACTGTCCACCAAGACTGAATCAAGAAGAATCTGAACACTTGAACAATCCGATCACTAGAAAGGAAATAGAGATAGCTATTAAAAACCTCCCTACAAATAAAAGTCCAGGACCAGACGGCTTCACCAAGGAATTCTACCAAACACACAAAGAAGAACTCATACCAGTCCTTCTCAAACTCTTCCAGACGATTGAAAAGGAGGGAATACTCCCAAACTCATTCTATGAAGCCACCATCACCCTGATACCAAAACCAGGCAAAGACACTACAAAAAAAGAGAATTATAGGCCAATATCACTGATGAACATAGACGCCAAAATCCTCACCAAAATTTTAGCAAATAGAATCCAACAACACATAAAAAAGATTATACATCATGACCAAGTGGGGTTCATCCCAGGGACACAAGGCTGGTTCAACATACGCAAATCAATCAGTGTAATACATCACATCAACAAGAGAAAGGACAAAAACCACATGATCATCTCAATAGATGCAGAAAAAGCATTTGATAAAATTCAACACCCATTTATGATAAAAACTCTCGCCAGAGTGGGTATAGAGGGAACATATCTCAACATGATAAAAGCTACATATGACAAACCTACAGCCAGCATAGTACTCAACGGTGAAAAACTCAAAAGCTTCCCACTAAAATCTGGGACAAGACAAGGATGCCCACTATCACCACTCCTATTCAACATAGTCCTGGAAGTCCTAGCCAAGGCAGTCAGGCAAGAGAAAGAAATAAAAGGGATCCAAATTGGAAAAGAAGAGGTAAAAGTGTCATTATATGCTGATGACATGTTACTATATATAGAAAACCCTAAAAGGTCCACACAAAAGCTACTAGAGCTGATTGAAGAATTCAGCAAGGTAGCAGGTTACAAAATTAACGTTCAAAAATCAGTTGCATTTCTTACACTAACGATAAATCAACAGAAAAGAAAGTAAAGAAACAATCCCCTTTAAAATAGCACCCAAAGTAATAAAATATCTGGGAATAAATCTAACCAAGGAGGTGAAAGAATTATACACAGAAAACTATAAACCATTGATGAAGGAAATTAAAGAAGACTTTAAAAAATGGAAAGATATTCCAATGCTCTTGGATTGGAAGAATCAATATTGTTAAAATGGTCACACTGCCCAAGGCAATCTACAGATTTAATGCAATCCCTATCCAATTACCCAGGACATATTTCACAGAACTAGAACAAATCATAATAAAATTCATATGGAACCATCAAAGACCTAGAATTGCCAAAGCACTACTGAAGAGAAAGAAAGAGGCTGGAGGAATAACTCTCCCAGACTTCAGACAATACTACAGAGCTACAGTCATCAAGACAGCATGGTATTGGTACCAAAACAGACATATAGACCAATGGAACAGAATAGAGAGCCCAGAAATGAACCCACAAACTTTTGGTCAACTCATCTTCGACAAAGGAGGCAAGAATACACAATGGAATAAAGACAGTCTCTTCAGCAAATGGTGTTGGGAAAACTGGACAGCAGCATGTAAAGCAATGAAGCTAGAACACTCCCTTACACCATATACCAAAATCAACTCAAAATGGATTAAAGACTTAAACATAAGACAAGATACAATAAACCTCCTAGAGGAAAACATAGGCAAAACATTATCTGACATACATCTCAAAAATTTTCTCCTAGAAGAAATAAAAGCAACAACAAACAAATGGGACCTAATGAAACTTACAAGCTTCTGCACAGCAAAGGAAACCAGAAGTAAAACAAGAAGAAAACCTACGGAATGGGAGAAAATTTTTGCAAGTGAAACCGACAAAGGCTTGATCTCCAGAATATATAAGCAGCTCATATGACTCAATAAGAAAAAAATAAACAACCCAATCCAAAAATGGGCAGAAGACCTAAACAAGCAATTCTCCAAGGAAGACATACAAATGATCAAAAAGCACATGAAAAAATGCTCAATATCACTAATTATCAGAGAAATGCAAATCAAAACTACAATGAGGTATCACCTCACACCAGTCAGAATGGCCGTCATTCAAAAATCCACAAATGACAAATGCTGGAGAGGCTGTGGAGAAAGGGGAACCCTCCTACACTGCTGGTGGGAATGCAGTTTGGTGCAGCCAGTATGGAAAACAGTGTGGAGATTCCTCAAAAGACTAGGAATAGACTTACCACATGACCCAGGAATCCCACTCCTGGGCTTGTATCCAGAAGGAAATCTACTTCAGGATGACACCTGCACCCCAATGTTCATAGCAGCACTATTTACAATAGCCAAAACATGGAAACAGCCTAAATGTCCATCAACAGGTGACTGGATAAAGAAGAGGTGGTATATTTATACAATGGAATACTACTCAGCCATAAAAACCGACAACATAATGCCATTTGCAGCAACATGGATGCTCCTGGAGAATGTCATTCTAAGTGAAGTAAGCCAGAAAGAGAAAGAAAAATACCATATGAGATCACTCATATGTGGAATCTAAAAAAGGAAAAGATAAACAAAGAAATAAACAAAAACAAAGCGTAAATAAAGGACAGAAATAGACTCACAGACAGAGAATACAGACTTGTGGTTACCAGGGGGGTGGAGGGTGGGAAGGGATAGACTGGGATTACAAAATTGTAGAATAGACTACACTGTATAGCACAGGGAAATATACACAAAGTGTTATGGTAACTCACAGAGAAAAAAATGTGACAATGAGTGTGTATATGTCCATGAATAACTGAAAAATTGTGCTGAACACTGGAATTTGACACAACATTGTAAAATGATTATAAATCAATAAAAAATGTTAAAAAAAAATTACCCCAACAAAAAAAAATGTTTAATAAAAAACAGATGACTGGTTTAGGACAATTGGTTAAAGATAAAGATATATAGATATAGATATAGATAATGGAATATTACTCAGCCATAAAAAGAATGAAATATTGCCATTTTCATCAACAGAGATGGACTGAGAGAATATGATACTAAATTAAGTTACGTCAGACAGAGAAAGACAAATCACTTATATGCGGAGTTTAAAAAATAATACAAGTGAATCTATATACAAGACAGAAGCAGACTGACAGACATAGAAAAACAATGGTTACCAAAAGGGAAAGGGAGGAGGGCAGGGACAAATTATGGGATTAACAGATACAAACTACTTACATAAATAGATTAACAACAAGGATTTACTGTCTAGTGCAGGGAACTATAGTCAATATCTTATAATAACCTACAATGAAAAATAATCTGAAAAAATATACATATATAACTGAATCACTTTGTTGTACAACTGAGACTAACAGAATATTATAAATCAACTATACTTCAATAAAAATATATCCTGGAATTTTTCCTTATTCTTTATTTTCCTAGTAAAAGGCTTATTAATTTTTGCAAGGAAGTATTAAATATATCTCACTATTAAGAACTATATTGAACACAGTTCTAGTCATTATGATTCCAGCAGTTAAATTTAACTTTACCTGTTGATTAGAAAACTGTTAATATAATTAGCTTAAAACATATATGGCACATGTTCAATCTATATTCTTTTGATGTTTAGTTGTATTTCTAGTTCTTCTTGAATTAAATATTATCAAACAGGAACAGGATCTAATCTGGGTTGAAAGCATCATCACATGACTTTCCTCAATGTCTCTCTTCTTGATTTCAAAATGTATCTTTCTTTATACCTATCATCTTTTGTTTCCTTCCATCTCAGAGAAAACATTTGATCTCATTCTAAGGTCTTAGATTTTTTTCTTCTTCTTCTACTCTTTCTTCTTATAGATTTCTCCTTCCCTTCCCTCACCTCAGTCTTTTCCTTCATTTATTTTCTTCAAAAAATTTTTTCTTTTTTGGTGGGGGAGATAATTAGGTTTTTTTTTTTTAATTTTTTTTCTGGAGGTACTGGGGATTGAATCCAGAACCTCATGCATGCTAAGCATGCACTCTACCACTGAGCTATGCCCTCCCTCTTCTTTCATTTATTTTCAGTCTCTCATTTGATACCAAATCTTTTCCCTTCATTATAAAAACAAATTCAAGATGTCCCGACTCACGGAAAAAAAATGAAAACAGAAGCAAAAAGTCCCTAAATCCTGATACCCCTCAAACTGCAATGCCTTTTTCAGTTCCCTTCATTTAAAAATTCTTAAAAGAATAATCTATCTCTATCTTCATAACTTCATTACTCAAATCATTCTGCAAATCCTTCCTATGGCACTCTAATTAAAATGTACTACATCACTCAAAGGTCGCCAGCTAAAAAAACCAATAGAATTTCTCGTTCTTCATCTTAGGTCTTTGTCATTTGATTTATTTAACTTTCTTGACTGCTTCCTGGCTATTGCAATTCTGTATACTCTCCTCGCTCTTCTCTTCCCCCTCCTCTGACCATTCCCTCTCAGTTTCATGGACCTATGCAGTCTCCTTTTTTGGACCCCACTTTCTTCTCTTATGAAAGCATTTTGTTTCCTGGGATCTTTTTTCTTAGCTCTCTTCTCTATACATAACAAAGATATAAACTGGCAGTCTTTATATCAAGCATGATTCATAGATAATATTTGTCTGTTGAGCATTCAAATTGAGCATGCATTTTCTAGTTTACTATTGTGTTGTAACTGACCCATTTTAGGTACTTATTTTTGCCCACCAGTCTCAAATACTTTTGTCTTTCACATCTTTAGTAGAAAATACTCTCTTGAGTTCTAAAGCCACATTTTTAACTCTGTGTTAGCCAGTTCCATTTCTAGATCTTTTAACATTTAAAGCTATATTTCTAAACATCAACTTAGCTTCTCCCTTCTCAAACTCTTCTTCCTAATTTTCTTTATTTATGCTGTTAAGTGCCAATATAGTTCAATTTCCTATCTTCCTATTAGCTTGGTCTTGAAACTGTCATCTTTGAGTCCTTCCTTGCCATGCAAAACCAATTGTTTTTCAAGTCCTGTTGGTTCAAGTTTCATAATATATTTTTGCACTGATCCTTTCTCTTCATTTCCGGAGCAAATACCCTAGGTTAAGTTCTCACTGCCCTTCCTCTTGATCAGTGCAATAGCCTTCCTATGAACTAAACTAGATCATGTGGGAAGCATTTGAAGAAATATCAAATGTTTAACCTGGAGTAAAGAAAAGTAGACAGCCTTGAAATGTATCTTTAAATATCTGAAAAGTTGTCATGGAGAAGAGTGATTAGAATTATCCCGTGTGGTCTTCAAGAAAGCCATGACCCCCGAGGGCAGAAGATATATAAAGCTTTGGGGTCAATATAAAGGAGCTTTTTTCCAGTATTTATTTAAGGAAGTAAACTTTCTTTTATTCCAGGTATTTGAACCCAGGCTGGAAGACAAGAAGTCAGGGATATTGCAGAGGGTTTACATAACTTTGAAGGTCTCTTCTTGCCAGAGTCTGTAATTTTAAGATCGATTAATCTGTAAGACTGTCAAATGTATAAATCCAAATTACCTGTAAAAGTTTTAAGGATGATATTTCTTTATTGTTTAAATTGTCAATGAATATGAATACCATGAGTCTACTTTGAAGAGTCAGCTATTTTGATAACTTTCTAAAGAAGAGGTAGTAGTTAAAAAACTTTTAAAGCCCTAAGGGTAGAAATTGCTCAAATAAGGTAATGGTAAAATTATCTCCTTATATCTATACCTTTATTTACATATTTCAAAATGTTTTCATTGACATGATTTCATTTAAAAATCAGAACAACCTTGAGGAGAACAGGACTAATATTATTATTCTTATTTTACTGATTAGAAAACTTAAATTCAGTAGTGTTACTTCTTACTAAAGTTACAGGATTAATCAGCAAGAGACATCACTAAAATCATTTTTTCTGACTTCTAATCCATTGTTCTTTCTATTAAAATGCATTGCTTTCCATTAATGAGTGGTTTTGGGCATGAAAATTAACACAAACTCAATGATACAGGCTAAGCTATAATAGCAGAGAAAGAAAAACTTTTAATAATTTAGAAATGAGCACCCATAACAGTTGATGGGATTTATTTGATTTACTAATGTTTAATACCTTCAGACAAGGTTTCACCATGACGCAGGTGAAATTGGTCACACAAATAAGCCTCTCATTGGCAGTAACCATCTCATCAAAAAATAATTTCCTGAACCTATTTATATCTTGAAAAAAATCTCTCTCTTTTTATAGGAATTTTCTCACTAAGGAGTGGCTGATTTTTTTCAAATATAGGTATGCATTAAAGAAGTTTATCTATTTTACTAATTAAGGGGGAAGTAGTTTTTATTACACAGGTAACTGATTTACTTCCTCCATTAAATTCTTCTCTTGAGTGTCCTTTGGAGGGAGAAAAGTCAAATTTGACAATATGCTAGAGCTATCATATACAGCATTGGTGTCATTAACGAAGGCAGGATTTAAGAGATGATTTCATTATCAGAATTTTTTAAAGTTATTTAAAAATCGATAGCTAGCAATGCTTGTTGTACCTTAAAACTTATTCATTATTGGTGTGTACTGCTCCTCTTGATTCTTATAACTTAAAACTATAAGCATAAATTGGATAACGTTCATATCCTTAGCATGTTGCCCATTTCAAGTCTAATTGTCATGGCAGAGCCATCTGCTACCATAATTAGACACAATAGTCCAGCAGTTGTCCAGCTGTTGTCATCATACAGTGCATTCAATAGTCCAATAAGCTGACACTGAAATGGCAAGAACAATTGAGACAGCTGTAGGTGCAATCCAATAGGGAGGAGGACAGGCAGTTGTACTTGTAATTGACTCTCTAGGTATCAATAGAAAAAGTGTCCTTTAGTCTATGTGACAAATTAGCCCACAGTGCAAGTTTATGTTGGGCTGTTTGCTGCTTTCTTTGTTCAACTTTTTCATACATGTATCATTATACCCAGTTGACTTCTTATACTTTCTTCTACTGGCTAACATGCCCTATATGCCAACACAGCCGGAATTTCTCCAATCTGAAGACATCAATTCTAACGTATCTAATACAAATTCTGCCCATATGAACTTATCCAACTAAAACATCTTAACAATATCTTAGTAATCAACAAATATTTACTGATCACTAAGAATCATGCATGGCACCGTACTGAGCATAACAGGTGATTTTTCATCTAAAATTTTTTTCATTTTCTTCTTTATTGAAAGTGTATACAGAGGGCACATCAAAGGTAGGGAGCAGCATGATGCCTCCTGGTAAGACTCAGGAAAACAGCAGCCCTGGTCAGCCATGGCCTAAATCTATTACACGGAGGAGACAAAGTTCACCCCTGCATACCATGGTCTTTAGCATTTCCCAGGAAGATCAGTGGGCCCACAATCATGTCGTCTTCTTATATCACATGCCTAGGGCTGTGGGAAGTAGACTTCTGCCCCTGGCTCACTGACAGGTAGTCTAGGGGAGTGGCCTCCTGGAATGGTCTAGAATGCCACAGTTACCCTTGTCACAACATCCACAGATGTCAACAGTGCCTTCTACTGTGGACCAGCTAAGGATTAAGCACAACCCTGTTCACCATTAATATGCAGTTAATTTAAGGTGATGCATGAAATTCTTGAAAGAATGAAATGACCAAAGGACTAGTAAAGTGTCTTTCATAGAGGAGACATTCAAGAAATGGTCACTTAATAAGCATCTACATAAGCAAATTAGCTGCAAGTGAAAAGGAATGAACATACACTAAATACAACTGAAGTTCAGGTAAGATTGAGATCACAAGGGGAAAAATTACTGAGGGACAGCTTCACTAAGGTTATGAGTTGAGCCTTGAAGGATCTGTAAAGTTTAATACCAGAAGGGAGAAAGGGATTTCAAGAGAGGCAACTTTTGGGTGTGAAAACATGGACATTTCAAAGAACTAAGTATATTAAAGGAATAGTGAGTAGTCAAGCAGCTTAGTTGGAGTAGCAGTTTCAGGTATTTAATTAGTAAGAAAAAGACTAGAAAATAAGATAGGAATAAATTTAGGAGGTCTCTAAATGTCAGCTCAGTAGTATATTTGTCTCACACAAAGTGACATTAAGGTTTTTGAGCAGATAAGAGTCATAATCTAAGCAACATGCAGTTTGGAACGCTAAGAGTAAAAGATTTGTGGCAGAGAGATTCATTAGGAGCCTCCCATATGATTTGGAATGGAATGAGAATGAGTGGAAATAACTCCAGTTATATGGGGAAATATACTTCATAAAGGAAGTATTGGTAAGAATTTGATAATTGGTGTTTACAAAAGAGGCCATGGCTGAAAATAAAATTTGGAGCCATCTGTAGTCATCCAAGACACTAGAAGAAAGCACAGAAAGAGAAGAACAGAAAACTTAAGTATCAAGTTTAAGGATAATGTTTATATTTTAGGTAAAATAGAAGGAAGAGATGACAATAAAGAAGTCAAAGTAAGAAAAGAACCAGAGTGGTTTACAGAGGCTATAAAAATGAGGATGATAATAATGTCAATAAGGATAGGTACAACTTTTTGGAAACTAGGAACGCGCTAGGCACATTAAAGTGATAAGAACTTTACTAACATAAGTGTTTTAATTGTTTCAATTTTATTAGGTAGATATTAATTGTCTCAATTTTATGACATAATATTAGTGCTATCATAACTTTAGAAAGAAGTAACTGAGGTTGAGAGAGAAGAAATGAGAGCAAATATGTAGCAAAACTGAGTTTTTACTCTACCTTTCTTTAATTCTGTTTGTCCATAAAAAATTTTTTTGAGATAAGAAAACATATGCATGTAGGAAGGCCTAAAAGGAGAAGCTACATTAGCAAAAATTTGAAAGACATTATAAGAAAAGGTGTCATAAGTAAATGAAATAATATTAGCTTTAGAAATAAAATGTATGCTTCTTCTCCTAAATCAAGAATGGGAAGGGATAAATTGGGAGCTCGAGATTTGCAGATACTAACTACATATAGAAGAGATAAACAACAAGTTTCTACTGTATAGCACAGGGAACTATATGCAATATCTTGTAGTAACCTAAAATGAAAAAGATATGAAAAGAAATATATGTATGTATATGTATGACTGAAACATTATGCTATACACCAGAAATTTATACAACATTGTAAACTGACTCTACTTCAATTAAAAAAAAAAAAAAGAATAAAGGGTATGATAAGAAGACAAAGATACGATAGAGTAAAGAGGATCCTACAGATTTGAGAAGCTGAGTAAACTCTAAATAAGAAAAATCCAAAGATGTTCATGCCACAACACATCAGTATTAAACTTCTGAAAACTAAAAACAAAGAAAAAACATTGAGTGTACAGAGAGAAATAACACATTACTTATGGGTTAACACTAATTGTCCTTGGGTTTCTAATCTAAAGTAATGGAAGCCAGAAGGAAGTGGCACACCACTTGTACATGCTAAAGAATAAAATTGTTAATATCCAGAATTCTATATCCAGCAGAAGTCTCTCTCACAACTAAAAGGAAAATAGAAGCATTCTCAGATTAAGGAAAACCAAAACAATTTTAAACTAGCAGACTAACCTTTAAAGTTTGGCTAAAGCCAAATCCGTTAAACATAAAATGAGTGATAAGAGAAGTAATCTTAAGTATCAGAAAGGAAGGAAGCACAAAGGAAAAATTAGAAAGACAGTACACAACAGACTACCCTTCATCTTATGAGTTTTAAAAATCATATTTGAGGACTAAAACAAAAATTATAACATGATTCAGTACTCAAAACAATGATATTTAAAAGTAGGGAAAGTAAAGGAACCTAAATGGAAGTGACGTTTCCACACTTCACCAAAAAGTTTTAAATGCAGATACAAAGATATATATATGTGTAGATATAGATATAGATATAGATATAGATCTCTCTCTATATATATAGAGAGAGAGAGGGAGAGAGAGAGAAAGATCTATATCTATATCTATATATATATATAAGCTACAGAAACTCTATAAAGGGATACACTCAAAAACACTAAGTAAATCAGTATGGAATCCTAAAAATATTAAGTAACCCTCAAGAAGACAAGAGAGAAACAGAAGCACGAAAAACAGAAGAAATAGAGAACAAATAATAAAATAGCAGACTTAAGCAATAACACATCAAAAATTATATTAAGTATAAAAGGTCTAAATACCTTGGCAGAGTGGATAAAGGTAACACAATCTGACTATATACTAATTAGATGGAACTCACTTCAAGTTCAGCAACATACATAGGTTCAGACTAAAAACATGGAAAATGATATATCATCTCAACAGTAATCAAATAAAGTAATGGCCATATTAGTATCAGATTAATTTGATACTCATCACCAATTCAGAGCAAAGAAAATTTTTAGAGACAATGAGAGACATTATGTAATGATTAAAAAAAGGTAAATACACAGGAAGTTAAAATGATTCAGAATAAGTATACACCAAAGAACAAAGTCCCCAAGTAGATGGTGCAAACACATACACAGACAAATCCACAATTGTTGAGAACTGCAATATCCCCCTCTTAGTAACTGATAAAACTACTAAACAGAAAATCTGTAATGATACAGAATATCTAAACAACACCATTAACCAACAGTATCTACTTGATATTTAATAGATCACTTCACCTGAACAACAGAATTCACATTTTTATCAAGGACTCATGTAACATTTGCCAAAATAAACAGTGTCTTGGGTCAAAAAACAAACTTCAACATATTTAAAAATTCTTGAGTTTATACAGAGCTTTTTGCTGACCATAATTGACTCAAACTAGAAACAAGTAATGGAAAGAAAAAAGGAAAATCAGTAAACATGTGGAAATTAAACAACAGATTTCAAAATACTCTATGGGACACAGAAATCTCAAAGTAAATTTTAAAAATACATAAAACTGAGTGAAAATGAAAATACAATATATAAAAACATGTAGGATGCAAATAAAGCAGTGCTGAGAAGAAAACATTGCTAATAGTTACATGAAAAGAAATAAAGTCCTCAAAATAATAATCTGCTTCTACCTCAAAATGCTAGAAACAAAAGAGCAAAATGCATACAAAGCAAGAAGAAGGAAGAAAACCATAAAGATAAGGATAGAAATCAATAAAATTTAAACTAGGAAAACAGAGAAAAATAATGAAACAAAAATTTTTTCTTCTAAAATATCAGTAACACTGAGAAGCCTCTAGAAAAATAGAGAAGACATAAATCACTACTATCAAGAATGAAATAGGAGATATTGCTAAAGATCTTACAACCATTAAAAGTGAGGTGATACTACAGACATTTTTATGCACATAGATTCCTCAAGTTGATATAAATTGTCCAAATCCTTAAAAATCAAAAGTCAACCAAACTAAACCATAATCAAATAAGTAATCTGAATAGCCCTGTAACCATTAAAGAAATTGAATTCATTGTAAAAAACCTCGTGAAAAAGGAGTCTCCAGTTCCAGATGGATTCATCAGAGAATTCTACCAATTATTTAAAGAACAATGAATACTAATTTTGCACAATCTCTTAGAAAAATAAAAAAAGAGGGAACACTTCCCCGCTTGTTTTTATGAATTTACCATCATCTTGATTCTAAAATCAGACAGATAGAATACAAAAATAGAAAACTACAGACTAATATCTCTCATGAACTTAGACTCATAAATTCTGAAAAAAATTTAGGGGTCAGAAGGTACAAACTTCCAGTATAAGTCATGAGGATGTAGTGTACAGAATGGTAACTATAGTTAACAATACTGCATTGTATATTTGAAAGTTGCTAGAAAAGTAGATCTTAAAAGTCCTTATCACAAGAAAAAACATATTTTTGTAACTATGTATGATGATGGCTGTTAACTAGACACTGTGATGATCATTTCATAATATATATGAATATCAAATAATTATGTTATACACTTGAAAGTAGTATAGTGTTTTATGTCAATTATACCTCAGTAACTTTTAATTTAAAAAAAGACAGTTCAAACAGAACATCAGTTAGAAGGTGCTCCCTACTCTGTCAAATATGGTAGCCACTAGGTACATGAGATTGTTTAAACTATTAAAATTAATTTAAGTCAAAATGTTAGTTCCCCAGCCACACTAACCACATTAAAAATTAGCAAATCAAATATACAATATATCAAAAAAATAGTGTATCACTAGAAGGGGGATTTATTCCAGGTGTGTAAAACAGGTTCAGTATTTGAACATCTATCAATGTAATCTACCTTTTTAATAAGATTTTAAAAAGATACATCATATGACCATATCATCTGAGATAGAAAAAGCATTTGACAAAGCCCATTCATAATAAAAAAAATTCTCAGAAAATTAAGAATAGAGGGAAACTACTTCACCCTGATATGGAGCATCTACAAAAATCCTACATGTAACATCAAACTTCATGGTGAAAGATTCCCTCTAGGTTCAGAAGCAAGTCAAGGATATCTGTTATCACCATTCCCATTCATCATAACACTAGATTTTATAGCCACCTAATAAAGAAGGAAAAATAAAAGACATTCCACTTGGGAAGGAACAAATTATTTCATGAATCAGACTATAAAATAAGCAATCTATTATTTGCCACTAATGTCTTGTTGAGAGGGACACCTTATTTGAAACACTTCCAGATGTTGAGACAAGAGGAATAGACATACAATTTCAATTACAAAGATTTAAACCTAGAATCTTCCTTCTTATTCCTTGTGGTAAACAGCAAAAATATTTATTTTTTTAATCTTTAAATGGAAAAAAGAATAGGATTGATTAAAACATTATTTTAAAAATTAGTGTTTCTTTATCTGGGAGCAGTATAAAAGAGAAGAATGTTTACACATGGGAATTAAAAGACATGTGTTTTGTATTATACTTCTGTAGGATAAGCCAGTATGTAATCAGCTTAATCATATATTTTGACTTATTTGACTGAGATACTTATAGATGGTATTTCAAAAGAAAAATAATTTATACAAACACAATTTCTATAATCCACCTTAAATTTATGCTGTATTGACTATTCTAAAGACAATTTTGCCTTATTATTTAGGTCTTTCTGAGGCTTAATATTCTTTATTATTCAATAAACATTTCTGAAAAACAACTATGTTCTAGGGAGTCTGCTAGGCATTCAGTAAATACACAAAAACTTCCCACTTTGGAGATTCCATAATATAGTAGGAGAGAAGTACATAAACAAATTATCATAATCCAATTAGATAATTATCATATTAGAAATATCTGTCAAGTGCTGTAGTAATTGACTGAAAATTCACCCATATATTACAAACATTATGGTCACTGAAGAGAATCACTTCACATGAATGCATGTGAAATACATACCACAGCTCTGGTCATGACAATTACTCAATTAAGTGTTAATCTCACATTTTACCAACTCATCAAGGACTACATATGCAAAACAAAACAAAACACAATGCTCGTTAAAAAATAAAATTGTAACTGAAATACATTTTGGCTATTTTCCACCAGTAGACTTATTTGATGCTCATGTTAATCTAATTCTTTCAAGAAGCAGAAGCCAAAGTGTGGCCAAACAGAAGAGAGATTTATTAGGGTAAATTCCTGGAGGAAGGGAAGGAGCCTGGAGAGTTTGGGAGAGGTGTCAGGCCATGATGTGGGTCTGACTCTTGTGAAGGAGAGAGGGAAGGACGGAAGGTTGTATGAAAAAGTTGCAGACCGAGGTGCACCTCTAAGAATGTTCATCATTGCCTATTCAGAATACTCAAGCCAAGCTCAACCTGCAGAGCAGTTGCCCCTATGAGGAGTCTCAGTTCTCTGAGGAACAGGTCTACCTTTGTAAACCTGCTCATCAATAGACAGCAGTCCATGAGGTGTGTGACTTGAGAGTACAATACTTGAGGCTTTACATCAATTATATCCTGCAGTTGGAAATCTAAGAGGTGCATTTTTATGTCTGCCACAGTCCCTTCCATTCAACTAATTAAAATGTGTCTGGAAGCAAAGTAATATTTGCTTAAAGAAAAGGCACCTTTACTTTCCTATTTTACACTATTAACAGCCTTTTTGATATTAGATGTTTAGTGATATGTTGCATTTTTTGTGTGTTGTTTCTGTTATCAGAAACATAACTGTTTTTCACTTTTGTGTGTTTTGTCCTGCATGGAAATAAAGATTATTAAAACATCTCTAACACTTTATATTTCACTAACTTTATTTTTACTTTTTCATGGCAAACTTTGAACTTACACAAAATTTATAGAGTATATATAATCAGAAATTTATCTAGAAAACAGAAAACTAGTAGAATAATTAAATGTAAAACATAAAATTATAAAATATTTATTCTAAAAAAATGAAAAAGTTTTATAGTAAAGACTAAGCAATTGTTCTTAGAATTGACATCAAAAGATGATCCATAAAAGAAAAAAAAAGACTTCATAAAAATAAAAAAAAACTTTTGCTCTGATAAAGTGACAAACTATGAAAAAATAATTGCAAACCACATACTTGCCAAAGGACTATTTTCTATAATATGTTAAGAACTCTTATATCTTATAATCAACTAAAAGAAAAAGTTCAATTAGAAAATGGGAAAAACACAAGAAAAGACATTTAACCAAAGAAGATATAGAGATAGCAAATAAACACACGTAAAGATATTTAACGTTATTAGCCATCAATGAAAGGCAAATTAAAGTCACAGTGAGATACTGATACACATTCCGGATTCTGATAATACACATTATCAGAATGGTAAAAATAAAATATAGTGTCAGTAACAAATGCTGGAAACGATATAGATAAATAGGATCACCCTAGATGGCTTGTGGGAAGATCAAATGTGTCTGACAGCAAACAGAAACTGGCATATTCTAAACACCTAGGGGCCCAGAGAACAAAAGACCTGGGGGGCATATTGCTGTTTGAGAGAAACTATGGCACAGCAGACAAAAGCAGAGGGCACAAGAGCGCCTGATAAAAAGAAACCAGCAAATCCCTCAAACTGGGAGCTTACATGCATAAGTCCCAGAGAAGATAAACCCACAGCAAAGGTTTGAGAGGCCCCCAGAATCAATAATGAGGCTGATTGGTAAAGCTCTTTCCCCATACAAAGCCAGTCCATAAAGACGGAGAGGTGGCTTTTTTTAAGTGTGTAGATACCAATGCAAAATGACAAGGAACATGAAGAAACAGGGGAAAATGGTCCAGTCAAAGGAACCTTGAAGTCTAGAAGGGAGTGTTATATTCAAACTGCTGAAAGAGAAAAAAAAAATACCAACAAAGAATAATACACCCAGGAAATATTCTTTGAAAATGAAAGAGAGATAAAGACTTCCCCAAACAAAAGTTAAGGGAGTTCGTCAACACTGGATTGATCTGCCATACAAGAAATGTTAAGACGGTCCTTCAAGTTGAAATAAAATGACACTAAAGCTCAATGTGGAAGCATATGAAAGTGTAAAATTCACTAGTAAAAGCAAATATACAGAGAACTACAGAATACTCTAAAAATGTAAAGATGGTGTGTCAATCACATTTAACTTAGGTATAGAAGTCAAAAGATGAAAGTATAAAAATAATTATTAAATTATGTTAATGGATATACAATATAAAAAGTTGTAATTCATGACACCAACAAAAAAGTTTAAGAAAGAAGGAAAAGTGTATAGTATTAGTATTATCAGCTTGAAAAAGATTGTTGTAACTAAAAAGTATTTTATGTAAGTCCCATGGTAACAACAAAAATATCCATAGAAGATAAGCAAAAGAATCATAAATGAATCAAAGCATGTGATTACAAAAAATCAACAAAACATAGAGGAAGAGTGCAAGAGAGAAAATGAGACCAAAAGACAAAAAGCTGTAAGACAGAAAGAAAGCATTAACAAAATTGCAATAGTAAGTCCTCCCCTACAGATAGTTACTTTAAATGTAATTGGATTACATTCCCCAATCAAAAGACATATAGAGTTGCTTAATGGATTATAAAACAACAACAACTAGGTCCTAGTATATATTGTCTACAGGAGACTCACTTTAGGTTTAAGGGCTCACACAGGCTGAAAGTGAAAGGATAGAAAATGATAATCCATGGAAATGGTAAACAAAAGAAAACATGTGTGACCATACTCACACCAGACCAGAGTCCCTAAATCAATAACTATCATTAGAGACCTAGAATGACATTATATAATGATAAAAGGATAACATCATCAGGAAGATACAGTAATTCTAAATATATGCAACCAACCTCAAAGTACCCAATTTTATTAAGCAAACATTGACAGAACAAAAAAGAGAATTAGAAACAATAATACTTGGATATTTCAATACTTTATCTTTTTTAATAAACACCACCACCACAACTAGAGGTAACCCTAGAAATCTAGTTATCATATTTTAATAAGAAAACTGAGACACAGAGATCATCAGTTTCACAAGTTAAAAATTCTTACTTAATAGTCAATACTTCACTTTTAATAATGGATAGAATATCACAACAGAAGATAAACAAGGAAACAGAGAACTTGAACAACACTATAGACCAAATTGATCCAACAGACATATACAGAACATTCCACACAACAACAGCAAAATACACATTCTTTTTAAATACACATAGAATATTCTCCAGGATGGATCACATGTTAGGTTAAAAAACAGGTCTTAAAAAATTTACCAAGACTAATATTGTACCAACTGTTTTTTCAGATCTGAAAATAATGGAATTAATAATCCATGGAAAGAGGAAAACTGAAAAATCACACAAATATGTAGAAATTAAACAACACACTGTTGAATAATCAGTGGATCAAAGAAGAAATCAAAAGGGATATTAGAGTATATCTTGAAGCAAATTAAAATGAAAATATATCAAAACTTATAGGATGCATAAAAGAAGTACTAAGAGGGAATTTTATTGTGATAAATGGATATATTAAAAAGAAAGAATGATCTCAGATAATTAATCTAACATTATAACCTAAGGGACTAGAAAAAAATTAAAATGAACTAAACTCAAATATATCAGAAGGAAGGAAATAGTTAAGACTAAAAGTAGAAATCAACAAAATAGAGGAATCAGCTGAGAGCCTTATGGGGGTTCCCTTGTAACTGACTCTTTGCTTTTCTGTTGCTGCCTTTAGGATCATTTCTTTATCCTTGACTCTGGCCATCTTGATTATGATATGTCTTGGTGTGGGTCTGTTTGGGTTCTGCCAAAGCATTACTGGAGAAAAAGAAAGAGGCTGGAAGAATAACTCTCCCAGACTTCAGACAATACTATAGAGCTACAGTAATCAAGACATCATGGTACTGGTACAAAAACAGACATATAGACCAATGGAACAGAATAGAGAGCCCAGAAATGAACCCACAAATTTTGATCAACAAATCTTTGACAAAGGAGGCAAGAATATACAATGGAATAAAGACAGTCTCTTCAGCAAATGGTGTTAGGAAAACTGGACAGCAGCATGTAAAGCAATGAAGCTAGAACCCTCCCTTACACCATACACAAAAATAAACTCAAAATGGATCAAAGACTTAAACATAAGACAAGACACAATAAACCTCCTAGAAGAAAATATACCCAAAACATTCTCTGACATACATCTCAAAAATGTTCTCCTAGAACAGTCTTCACAAGCAATAGAAATAAAAGCAAGAATAAACAAATGGGACCTAATGAAACTTACAAGCTTCTGCACAGCAAAGGAAACCATAAGTAAAACAAAAAGACAACCTATGGAATGGGAGCAAATTTTTGCAAATGAAACTGACAAAAGCTTGATCTCCAGAATATATAAGCAGCTCATATGACTTAATAAGAAAAAAACAAACAACCCAATCCAAAAATGGGCAGAAGATCTAAACAAGCAATTCTCCAAGGAAGAAATACAAAAGATCAATAGTCACATGAAAAAATGCTCAATATCACTAACTATCAGAGAAATGCAAATCAAAACTACAAATGAGGTATCACCTCACACCAGTCAGAATGGCCATCATTCAAAAATTCACAAAGGACGAATGCTGCAGAGGCTGTGGAGAAAGGGGAACCCTCCTACACTGCTGGTGGGAATGAAGTTTGGTACAGCCACTGTGGCAAACAGTATGGAGATTCCTCAAAAGACTAGGAATAGACTTACCTTGTGACCCAGGAATCCCACTCCTGGGCATATATCCAGAAGGAACCCTACTTCAAAATGACACCTGCACCCCAATGTTCATAGCAGCACTATTTACAATAGCCAAGACATGGAAACAGCCCAAATGTCCATCAACAGGTGACTAGATAAAGAAGAGGTGGTATATTTATACAATGGAATACTATTCAGCCATAAAAAAAACGACAACATAATGCCATTTGCAGCAACATGGATGCTCCTGGAGAATGTCATTCTAAGTGAAGTAAGCCAGAAAGAGAAAGAAAAATACCATATGAAATCGCTCATATGTGGAATCTAAAAAACAAAAACAAACAAACAAAACAAATACAAAACAGAAACGGACTCATAGACATAGAATACAAACTTGTGGTTGCCAAGGAGGCAGGGGGGTGGGAAGGGATAGACTGGGATTTCAAAATGTAGAATAGATAAACAAGATTATACTGTATAGCACAGGGAAATATATATAAGGTCTTATGGTAGCTCACAGAGAGAAAATGTGACAATGTATATATATATGTTCATGTATAACTGAAAAACTGTGCCCTTCACTGGAATTTGACACAACATTGTAAAATTATTATAAATCAATAAAAAATGTTTTAAAAAAAGAAATAAACCAAATAGAGAATAGAAAACAAGAGAAGAAAAATCAATGGAAATCAGAGTTGAATTTTTGAAAGGATCAGTAAAATTGATAAGACACTAGATAGACTGAGGAAAAAAGAGAGAAGACTCAAATTCAAAAATTCAGAAATGAAAGAGGAGACTTTACAAATGATGTTATAGAAATAAAAAGGCTCATAAGACACTATTATGAACAATTAAACATCAAAAATTGGATAATCTAGGAGAAATGAATAAATTCCTCAAAGCATACAATTTATCAAGACTGAATAATGAAGAAAGAGAAGATCTAAACAGACCTTTAACTAGTAAGGAGATTGAACCGTAGTAAAAAACCTTCTAATGATGAAAAGCCAGAACCAGATGATTTTACTGGAGAATTCTATCAAATTTTTAAAGAAGGATAAATGGCAATCATTTCAAAACTCTTCCCAAGAATTAAAAAGGAAGTAATACTTCCAAACTCATTTTGTGAGGCAACCATTACCCTGATGGCAAAATCAGACAAAAACACTACAAGAAAAGAAAATTATTGGTCAACATCCCTGATAAACATAGATGCAAACATTCTCAACAAAATACAAGCAAACCAAATTAAACAGTATATTAAAAGAATGAATCATCATGACTAAGTGGGATAAATTCTTGGAAAGTTTGAAACACAATGGAATATTATTCAGCTTTACAAAAGAAGGAAATCCTGCCATTTGTAACAACATAGATGATCCTGAAGTATACTATCCTAAGTGAAATGAACCAGACAGAGAAAGACAAATACTACATGATACCACTTATATGAGGAATCTAAAATAGCCAAACTCATAGAAGCAGAGTGTAGAACAGTGGTTGCCAGGGGCTGGAGGAAAGAGGAATTGGGAAGTTGTTGTTCAATGCATATAAAGTTTCAATCATGCAAGATGAAAAAGTTTTAAAAATCTGTTGTGCAACGTTGGGCTTATAGTTAAAAATACTGTAATGGGTATGCAGCATTTATCTATACTTTTTCTTAGAGCTGCTTGTGAATCTTCAATTATCTCAAAATAAAAATGTTAATTTAAAAAATCATAGGCCATTAAATTAGTAGTTTAATAAAGACCAGGTGGTAAATGGACCTAAAGTGAGAAAAACATTGATACAATGAGTGGAATTGAGCAGGATACACTAAATGATAAGGAACTTATGGTGTGAAAGGGGTAAGTCTAAGTACAGAAATAAAAGCAGGAGGAATGGATGCCATGTGATCTTGGTGGTTGATGATTGTTGTATTTTGGGGACAGCTGCTTTCCAAGATAGTATGTGTAAGAGTTGATTAGCTGAAATAAAATAACTGCAATGTTGGGGAGATGAATGAGCCATCAGCAAGGATGTTAAATTACCTGAATTTATGATGGCAAATGAGAGAACAGAGATGGAGGACATGGTATAAGTACAGTGTGATTTTTCACTCCACAGAAATGAATTTAATTCATGTATTCTATTCTATTTAATGTGATACTATTTTATTTTTATTAGTTAAGAGTACACATTATTCTGGTTTATTTTTAATAGTCCAAATAAGAAACATGGCAAGACACAATTGATTTTTAAAATCTATATTTATGGTATTTGGTTTATAGTGCATTCCTTGGAGGTATATTCTTAGCAATTTGCAAGCTAATCAAAGAATTACAGTAATACATGGCCTTTTTCAATATTTGGATTCTAGTTAACTATGAGAATATTTGAGAATATGGTTCAAACATAATAGTAGAAAAAATCTTTTTGATTTAGTGAAGCATTTATATATTCATATATGTGTGTGTATATATAAATGTATTTAAAACCACCCTTTACTCAGTATTCCTTCAACTGAAAAATATCCAATCAATTAGAAAAGGAGCAAATAACAATGTGGATTCTAAGAACTAGCTATTTGTTCTTAGATTTCTCAGTATATTTCAGTGGGTCATAATTTGAAAGACACTTCACTTCTCTTTACATAGTCTCACCTTTGAGAAGTCAGAGATATCTGCTTGCACCCTACTGCTTCGAAGCAAAAGAGAAAAAGAGAATTAGCAAGTTGTAAGAGGTACCTTGGCCGATTAAAATAAAATAACCAGAATGAATTTTTGGTCAAGCAACTTAATGAGTAACAAAACACCACCTTTAATAAGCATATTCATTCTTTCAACAAATGTTGAATAACTATGGTGTAGGTACAATAGTGTACCAAACAGAGAAAAAAAAATTTCTACTCCACATAGCTTACATTCTAATGGAGGAAATTTCATTCGTAAAGATGTAAATAATGACACAGAATACCACCAAATTTATGTAGATGTTTTTTAGGCAATACAAAATACAGCAGTTACCAAGAAAGGAGTGTATACTTTGAAGCAAACAGAAAAAACTCTGCGAAAGAAATGAGATTAACCTGGGCCTTAATATTGAATCTTTTTTTCTGGCTATAGTTTTCAGTTAATATGCTGGAAATGAATTCATAAATGGTTTTGCTGTGCTTTCCAATATTACTGCCAGATGGTACACCCTGAAATAATCTAATTTAAAAGTTCATTAAGGTGCGTGGAAAAAAAGTGATTTTTCACTAATTGTGATTCTGGCTGTACTGTAACATCCTCAAAAGTAAAGGTCTCCTCTAATTCACATTTGCGTTCTCCTCCCACTCCCGCTGGCACATAGTAGGTGCTCAGATGTTTGTTAAATTAAGTTTAAATTTCTTCCTCATTTGGATAAATTTTTCCAATCTATGGCTAAGGCTTTATGATATAGAAAAATTAAATTGAATCATTTCTTATGTTCTTTCTTCTCTAAAGAACTGCCTTCCTAGGAGTCCAGATCATTTATTTTCTTTATTTGAGTTCCATGTCAAACATATAGATGGAATAGTTAAACCATTTCACGACTGTGAACTTCTCATTCAATAACCTTCATATTTCACTCTATGGTACTAACCAAGGATCAGGAAAATAAAAAGACCTGGCACTACAGATATTCATGGAGCAAGAACAGAACCATAACCCTAGGCCCTCTTTTGAGGAAGACAGTAAACTCTCACTTGAGATTTATTTTCTTTAACTGTGCGGTATGCCCTCCAGCCACTAATTCACAACTCTCAATTTAATCAAATTTTAACTTCCATCATCTGGGAAATTTCAGAATGTGGTCTGCAGTGAGTTTGGGAAGCTAAAAAGAACAGAAATTATCCTCATCACTATTACTACAGAATTGTGAAATCATAGCATCAGAATGCACTGCAAGAAGTTATCTGGGTCTCCAGGCAACTCTATGCCTCTTAGTTTTTCACTCCTCGCAAGAATCAATCAACACCTACCCACGATTTTCATAACAGATGTCTAGGCGACCTGGGACTTGAGCTCCTCAAAAGTCACTAACAGTTTGTAAGGAGTTACTTACTAAAGCAAAATTTGCTAATAGGGAGAGTTATCAAAATCCACAGTCAAGATAGGTCAAAATCACAAGCCCTCTCAGTGTGATGCCTGCAGATGCTTCCCTGTAACATTACTGTAAGAGAGATTGTTAGTGTTCTGCTATAAATAGATTATGTTTCCTTCCTTGGCATCTAACCCTGAGCATCACAAAAGTTCTTCTATAACACACACATGCACACACACACACACAAACACACACAACTCCCATTGGTTTTTACCACTCTATTAGGAATAAATATATATTCTCTGCTATGGTGGGGAAAAAAATACCTTTCATGCAAGAAATTTTTACATGCTAATTAAGAATCATGTCATCCCTTGAATTGTTTCCACCAAGTATAACAATATACAGTTTCATTTGGCTGTGTTCGTAGCCTGATAAAGCAGAATCCTTTGCTACAAAGTAACAGATTCACCTGATATATGCTAAAGAAGTAAGTTAAATTTCACCAGTATATGAAGAATAGTTTATACCCTACTCGGTCAGTGCAGTGCAGAAACAACGAGAGCAAGCCTTGACGTCTAACTGAATCAGGTTTAATCTTAGCCAATTACTATTTGAGGAACATGGAGTTCAATAACCTAGATTAGTGATCTGTATGTAAAATACGAATAATAATACCTATGTATAATAGTTACTGAGTGCACAATTCATGGCACATGATAGACATTGAATAAAGAAAGGTTGCTATTCATTTTATGTTCATTATCATCACAGTAGGCAAAAAATGTGAGAAGAAACTTTACATTTATTTGTTGTGCATGTGATCATTTAAAATGTGGCTGTAACTCCCTTTTCTAGGTCTTATCTCTTTCTCACCACTCTTTAGTTCTGACCCCAAAGCTAACAGAATCATTTTGCTATTGAAAGCCCCTGAGTTGGAATAAAAATAGTAAAACACACAATTTTCCAACCTAAGAATCTAAGTTACAAAATCAAGTGATTCACAGTGATACAGACAGAACAAAACTTCCTAAGCTTCGAAAAGTGTGGATGAGTTGAACATTCGCCTTAATTTTGGAAATCAAACAATTGGAAAGCTTTCAGTATATTTGACTTTTGTATGATCAACTGGAGGCTTTAGAATAAAATGTAATTTTCTATTTGTTTCATTTTACGATTCAGATAAATGCTCATGAAGTAGATGTGTTCTACATAACTGTAGGTCATAGAAACATTGATCAGAGTGCAGGAAATAGGAAGATAGAGCATCTAACTGCATATTTATATACCAAGGCAAATGAGAACTTGATTATGAGAATGTGGAGAAAGTGATATCATTTTAGACTTTACAATTCTCTTTGATTTAATTTTGTATGAGTCACTGTATTTTATCTTTGACAGATAATAACCCAATCACATCTCTTTTATTATCCTGGGAGGCCTCTGGATTTGGGATATTAAAAATAGAGAAAGTATTAAAAAAAAACTGGTAAGTAGATACAAACCCCCTAATGGTTTAGCTTGTCATTTTTTTTCTCTTTCCTGTCTGAGACACAGAGATGTAACTATGTGCATTATCAAAAAATTAAATCAAAAATTAAACGTCAGGGAGTCTGAATGTCTGCTTCTAGTGACACAACACTTAGTCAATATCATTTGGTTTTGCTTAGGGAGCTTATGTTTCCCTGCACTTTGTAACCATCTCTGTGTTAAATTATATCTAAAATAGAAAGGGACCATATAAAGGGAATATTTGGTAAAGTGAGCCATGTGTCTTGGAACCTCTTTCTCAAGTTCAATTCAATCTGATCATCAATAAAATATACACTATGAATCTTGATTCTTTATCATCACTCACTCTCCACCTCGATCTCTACACCCAACCAACATTTTACTGTAATTTTCAAATGAAACACAAATGTTATGACTGATGAAAGTAAAAAGATTTTCAGTTACATTGAAAACAACATAGACATGCAGAAAGTTTAAATGATTCTTTAAAAAAATGTTTTTATGGGGGGAGGTAATTAAGTTTATTTAATCATTTATTTTTAACAGAAGTACTGGGAGTTGAACCCAGGACCTTGTACATGCTAAGCATGCACTCTACCACTGTGCTATACCCTCTCCTCTAAATGATTCTTATAAGAGGATTCATAATTTCAATTGGGAAAGAAATGACAAAGCAGGGTCAAGATGAGATGGGCAAAAATTTTTAAACCAAAAGGATGCTCGAACAGCATTAATAAATATTAAAACAAAAAGTTCAGTCTCCATCTGACTTGTGATCTTTAGTGGAGCAAATCACTAATCCCCAAATAGAGAAGCACTGCTGAGCATTTGGGAATGGATTGGCTCTCTCATCTATCTATGTGTTTGCAGCTAGTAGTATTCCACAATGTTATCATAAAGAAGAGTAAGAGAAATATTGTCATGACCTTTGCATCTAAAATAAAGATTTCTCAGGATCAGTCTGACCAGAATAGTGAACGTGATTTCCACTACGACTTTCACTACCTACAAATTTCACTTGAATTCCTGTTCAATCATTAAAATCTGAGATCAGGAGGTAAAACCTGGGGGGAGCATAGCTCAGTGGTAGAGAACGTGCTTAGCATGCCCAATGTCCTGGTTTCAATCCCCAGTAACTCCATGAAAGAAAGAAAGAAAGAAGGAAAGAAAGAGAGAGAGAGAGAGAGAGAGAGAGAGAAAGAAAGGGAAAGAAAGAAAGAAAAAGAAAGAAAGGAAAGGAAGGAAGGGAGGAAGGAAGAAGGGAAGAAGGGAGGTGGGAAAAAAGGGAAGAAAGGAAGAAGGGAGGAGGGAAGAAGGGAAGAAAGGAAGAAAGAAAGAAAAAAAGAAAAAAAAGGAAAGAAACCTAAATTACCCCCCCCCAAAAAAACAAAAAAATGAATTAAAAAAAGAGGTGAATTTTTCCTTTTCTTCCCCTTAGTTCAAGAGTTCTCTCTGGATAACTCACCTGCCCTATGGATTTCCATCGATTAACCTATGGTAGGTAAGAAAGAAGAAATGAGACATCACAACTCTTCATCTCTGTTATCAAAGAAGAAAATCAAAGTCTGCTTAATTGTACTTCAGCTGATCAAGCTTTATTTTGGCATTTTCCTCCCTCCCTCCATCTATATTTTCCTCCCTCTGTTTCTTCCTTCCTTCCTTCCTTCTTCTCTTTCTTCCTTCCTCCCTCCTTCCTCCCCTCCCTTCCTTACTTCCTCCCTCCCTCCTTTCCTTCCTTCCTTCAGCACTTATTGAGCACCTCCTTGATATCAAGCATTGTGACGGAGAAGGAGGAACAAGGGACAGGGAGTCAAAACAGGCAGTCTGTTTCACGTGGCTGACCATCTTCTTGGAGGAAATGACATTAATAAAATTACCACACCAATGAATAAAAAATTAGAACTATGAAAACTGATACAAAGGCAAGGAGCATAGTGCTATGGGAGCATATAACAGGAACTTAACCTAGTCAGAAAACCCAAGGAAGGTTTTCACAAGGAAATTTTACTGGAGTCAAGAGCTATGGGAGAAGTACAAGTTAAATGGGTAAAGGAGAGAAGCGATCCTCAGAAGACTGAAAACCCAGTGAAGGAAAGAATCTGACTGAGAAGGGACAGGGTGAAAGTCAAACACTAAGTATAGTACTTAACTGTGGACAACAGCTAGTGAAGTATATAAAGAGTTAGGGGAAATACATTAGAGTAAAAATTGAGTCTAAAGCAGATGTGAAATACAATACAATGATTGAAAAATCAGTTTTATAAAAATCAATCTTAGTAATTATTTGTGCAAATATTTTAACATTTGCATTTCATTGTTATTGAACCATTTCTGTGATTATGCATAATTACTAAGTAAATACTGTCTAGACAGTGTGAGCCATCTGTTTAATATTAAAGGTTAGATAGATATTTCTAACTTATCAACTAAATGTTTCATTTTCATACATACACATTCACGCACACACGCATACATATGTCAACATAGGAGATGAGTAATAGGTTTTATAATTATTTCCATGATATTATTTGTTAATTATCTATCAACATTTCTTGCTCTTATGCTATTTCTCATCCAACTTTCCAATTAAAACAATGTTAAAGAATTTGTAAGTGAACAAAATATATTTATTGGTAGCTTAAACTTGTCATAATTGGCATGAAGAAGTACAGTTGTTCATAGCTTTTGAATACAATGGTAAATTGAGTTAAAAACATATGATAGACCTTTGGAATGGTAGGCATGTAAAACTTAAAACCTTAAATGCAAACTTATGTTTTGATTCCATCTCATTTTCTACCTCTCCTATTGAATGCTTGGAAGAACAGCTTCTAGAAGCTTCTGAAGACCCTGTTGCTATTCCCTCTAAGGGCTGATATGAGAAAGGACCACAGAGTGGTAGTTTTCCTTACTATGCCTGGTGCTCTTGCTGATTCTTTTCTTTGCATCCCTCTGGGCTTGAGAGTCACAGCTTAAATCTTTCATGTTATTAGACACTGACTTGAACATAAAAGAATCATCTTTCTAAGGATTTACAACCATGTTTAACAATGACTGAATTCAATCATAACTATCCACAAAAACGTCTCTATATTGGGATGCCTTAATGCCCAACTCTTTTTTAGATTTAATTTAGAAGTATCAAAGTATACCTTACCCCATTTCATTGATTTATTCCTTTTTGACAGCCCTGTGTTTGTGTTATAGATGGTTCCATATAAAAGCCCCACTGGGTGTGTATAAATTCTCATTAGATTTTTGGATTTACCACATTTCAAAGGAAATGTGTATTAATCAAAGCAGAAACAAAGTTACCTTTTAATCCCTAGCATAATAACTAAAAGTATCCTTCTCCTTGAAACACTATGTGCCGAATCACATCCAGAAGAAAATAAATTATAGACTAAAAACTTCTACAGATACGATTCAAATATTTTCCCAGATAAATTATTAAGTTGATAGCCAGCTGGAGTAGATGGCTGCTAGAGATGTAAGGATAAAAGGATATCGAGCCGTAGAAAGGGAATGTTTAACCAAGGTCTAATTCGTAAGGCTAGAAAAGAAAGCCCCAATACTACAGAAACAAGCTAAAATGTTCTCAGGCAAAATCAATTCTGATTTACAAAACATGTTTTAATCAAGAGGTCTGGCTTGAAGTTTAAATATTCCTCTAAATCTTCCAGGTTTTCACTGCCATAGATATGCTTGTATTCTTCACTGCATGAATATATCTTTTTATTTTAATATCAATCTTTTAGTTTATGGCTCCTAAGATAGAGAAAAATTTGCACTCTTCAAGTGAGACAAATAATGAGAAAATTATAGTTTGAGGAATATTCTTTAATTCCAGCTGATTGTGAATTGGTGGGGCTGGGTGATTAGCTCTCCAGACACATTACTTTTCTTTGCTAGTCTAAACACTACATAGATCATATGTCTAAACACAATTTAGTTTTAAAATTGCTATTATTCTTGTTCTCTTAATGTAAGTTAATGATGTTAATTTTGTTGGCTTACATACCAATATAATGCATTGTCTCTTTCACTTTTTTTTTGCTTAAAAGTACATAATGTATGTATTTTTGCTGCTATCAAATGTTTTGGTTCCAGAGGAGAGAGGATATGTAGAAAGCAACAGAGTTATTAAATTTGTAATGATTACTTTAATTCTCTTTTTTTTTTTAGGAGGGAGAAATTCAGGCAGACTATTTGCTGTCTACACATAGGTAGATGCACTTTGACGTGTTTGTATAACAGATTAGGAAACCCATGCTGCCCTATCAAGAAATTAATATCCATGGTGTAAATTCTAAAAGTCATGTAAACATGCATATGGATATGCTATGTTTTGTGTTTTCTGAATTTTTAACATTTCAAAGAACATAGAAATGTTACGATCTAAACACTCAAATCAAGGAGAACTATAAGACTAAAGAGTAAATCCTCAAAGCAACTAATACTGCTACTTCTTTCTCATTTTGTTGTACCAGAGTTAAAAACCTGTCTTGTTTTCTTTGTTAAACCACAAGCTTTTTGAGGATTAGAGTCATACCATATTCACCTTTGAACCTAGAAGTTCTTGATAGTAAATTAGTTAACATCAGAATTTAACTTCACAGCTCATTCCAATCTGCTCCTTAGTTTGACATGAAGCAGCAACATAACTCAAGCCAATCCTTTTCATTTTCTTTTTGCTTATTCTCTCTCCATTACAATTTCCCATAAATAAAGGGCAATGCTTAATTATATATTTCGGTTCAAATGTCACTTTTTGATAGCTGAGCTGACTATGAAGAAAATAACTACAACTATTCCTTTTCAACTCCTGCTGAGAAGCAGGCAGAATGAGATTGTTTTATGATATCTGACACAACTAAATACTCTTTTTTTGTCTTAAACTGTCTCTTGTGTTGGGGATTTTCAGAGACTTGTTTTATATACTCCATTTTCTCTAAATTGGAATCCAAAGTAAATAGATAATTCAAACATTTCTGTGAGAAAATTAATTCAGTATAAATGAACTGACATAAAACTAACATAAAACCAACAAGTAAGCCAGTTATATTACATTGAATACATCATATTAAATTCACTCTTTTCTATTTTTCACCCCCTCCCCAGATTTGATGCTGATTATGGAGAACCCGAGGAAACATATTGCATTAGTTGGATGTAGGAATTAAGAAGCTGAAGATTGTTTTAGAAAATGAGAGCAGAACGTGCAAAGCTAGGCTCTTTACTAACTAACTAACCTGTGTTTGATCTTCACAATCAAACACACTGAGAAGCTAATGCTCTTCTTCTAGGTATAAAGACCTGTAAGAACCTTATTTCAGTTATGACCTAAGCCAAAACATGCATTTGGCTTAAAATGGTACTATTCTCAACCACTCCCCTCGCTTTGAGAAAATACTTGGTAGGAGGCCTAAGATGATAATTATAAGTTATACTTACTTATTAGCTTATGATAATTAGTGGTACTCCTATAAATCTAATTTTTTATTGAAGTACAGATAGCTATGTGTCAATGTCTGGTGTACAGCACAAGGTCCCAGTCATGCATATACATACATATATTCCTTTTCACATTCTTTTTCAGTAAAGGTTATTACAAGATATTGAATATAGTTCCCTGTGCTATACAGAAGAAATTTGTTTTTTAATGTATTTTTATATATAGTGGCTCACATATAAATCTATTTTAAATGTAGACTACAACATGCTCTCAGATTATTCTAAATGAAATATTAAATTGGCACTATAATTCCAAGGTGTTTTCTTATAGCTTTCTAAAGTGAACATGTGTTTATAGACAATATGCTGTTGCTTAAAGACTTTCATTAAACTAGGGTATTTTGAAGGCTATAAGATATTCTATTAATTGTAATTTTATTGGTATGTATTCATCCCCAAATTATTATTATTAGAACAATGCTAAGCTTGCATTCTTTCTTATTTTGAGGGGTATGTATGCATGTAATAAGAACTCCATGGGGGCAGATTTTTTAAAGCCTAAACTTTAGTATGTACCAGATAGTGCTTGGGGAGAGAAGAAACATGGGAAGCAGGAAGAGAAAACTGGAAGAAGAAAGTTTTGCTTTTTGAGATGCCACTGGAATATTCCAATGGATGTGTGCAGTTGGAAGTTGAATGCATATGGTTCAGAATTCTGTAGTGAGTACAGATAGTAACTTTGGACTTAAAAGGCATAGAAGTGTAGATATGAGTACATCTGTGGTTACCCAGGAAGAACCTATGGAGTCAAAAGAACAGGAGGTGAGGATGGGTCTTTGAACATCATCAACATTTGAGGGGTGTCCATGCAGAAGTACTTGAAAAGAGAGTAAGAGAGAAGAACTAGAGGGGTAGAAGAAAACCAGGAGTAAAAAGGGATCATAGAAGCTGAACATATACAGTCTCAAGGAGACAGTGGTCCAACAGTACCAAACATCAAAGAGAGATGAAATATGAAAATCGAAGTGACAGATGCCTTTGAAAATACTGAGCCCAATGGTAAATCTAGGAAGACCTAATTTCAAAGGAATGGTAGGGTGTTTTGGGACTCCAGATGGTTGTATGTTGGGGACAATGGGCAGCAAGTAAATAGAGGTAGTAAATGTAGACTGCCCTTGTGATGACTTACCTATAGAGAAAATAGCTTGATGGCTACAGAGATGTTATTGACAAAGGATATAAAGAAGGCATCTGATGGAAAAAGTTCCTTAGAGAAACAAAAGAGGAGAAATTAGCCATGTGGGGAAGAAAGGGACCCCTCTTCCATCTGAATTATAAGTGAGGAAGAAAAGGATAAATGGATATGGAGAAAATAGTAGGCAGGAAGGAAGTTTTTCTTTCTTTTTGCTTTATGGTCTCAATTTCCTTAGTGCAGTGAGAGGTTGTCCTCTGTTGAGACTGAAGGAGAAGGTGGAATGTTAGATTTGAGGGGGAAAATATAAGTCTGGAATAGACAATGAGAAGCAGTGGAAAGGAATCTGAGAGTTTATCTTTTTGGTGGCAGAATTACTGAAAAGTATTGCATTCCAGTCTACACTTGAACACTATAAATTCATTGTAACTTCCACATAAATAGTTATATGACACTCCTTCAAGATCCAGGTCAGATGGTTCCTCCACTATAAAAATGCCTCTGACCTAAACAAGCACAATTTAGCAGCCCTTTTACAGTACTACTAAACCTAAAAATCTATCTCTATAATTGCAGTTAGAACAATATTATGAGTATAAGTTACTTGTGTTACATGCTGCTCCCCAACCAGATAGTGAGCTCCTTGAAAGCATGTCTGTATTTTGGATTTCAGTATATAATATGTCAATAAATGTTTGTTGAACGAACAAATGAGTAATCATTAATTGGGGGGAGGGGCAGTGCATATGCACGTGTGTATTTATAGTATAATCAATAATAACTCTCTTATAATCCCCTCCCTGCAGTTGCTCCAGCCCAGGTACTGTAATTACATAGCTTGGCTCTGCCAAAATGTATCCAGTGTTATCTGGAGAAGAATATAATTTTGTTAGAGAGTAAAAAGAATAACTAATCTGAGATGTTTAAATTCCTGAATTAGAAACTCAGAAAAGAACTATGTATTATAAACAGAGATTACAGTACAAAGGTAATTCTCCATATAATCTTAAAATTAAAATCTCCTTTTTTCACTTTTTAAGGGAATTAACTTGCTCTTGTACATCCCACACTGGTCAATCTACTAAAATCCATAACCAAAAATAATGAATAATTAATTTAAGAGGTGGCTTGTACTAGAAAGATTTTTTTTCAGAAAATATCCCATGGTTATGGTTTGTTAAACAATCCAGTGTGCAAACAGACTTACTCCAGCCTCAGGAATATGCAGCAAGTGTGATGCACGGGGCTGAGGCCAGTCCATGTGATTTCACTTATTAACTAGATTGCTAGCTGCCTACTGGGAAAATGGGGCATATTTTAATGATGTGTTGTATAATAAAGTTTTACCATGAATAACATTTTAACCCAAATTAGGTCATTTATTTCTTCTAAAAGCAGTTTACATCTACTCATTCATATGGTGCAGACAATAGTTACTCCTGTCTCTCAATCATTTTGCAATGTTTTTTTAGCATATGTGACTGATATTGGGTGAATTGATTTTCAAGGATGGATTAGCCTGCTTTTTCTGTGAAAATCTGGGAGATAATAGAAGAGTTATTTAAAAAATCACACTGACATTTCCCATGTTGGCGATGATATCTATTATTTTATGCTAAGGGATTCTTTAGCAGCCTAGTGATTAAAAAGCTAGCTTTTTGTTCAAAGGGGTTGTAAATTAATTATTTACTGTACTTACCAGTCCTTTTCAGCTGATGATATACTGCTAAATAAATATTTTATATCAATACTACACTGAAAGTTATGAGAATAAAAGGCATTGATCTCAGGATCAGATCTCATGGGCTTCTGTTAATTTTGAGGACATCCTCCATCGTGTCTAACCCACCCCCCCATATACACACACTTTCCTGGAAGTTCCATTTAGAATATGAATAATCCTCAATTTTTAAACTTATAAGAGAGCATATTCTTAGGGCTGTATTATATGGCAGGAGAGGACAAGCTTCTATACTTTGACATTTAGCTTCCTGTAATATTGTACCCTATCAAAGAGCATTGAAATGCTATTTATGTTCTGGGTTTCAAATACACTTTTGCTTATGAGGTTATCTCTCCCTTTGAAAACATTCCAGTTCACTCTCCAATGGAAAATGCAAATCATCTGTTTGAAAAATATGCATCATACTGGTCTTAGGAGGGTAAAAAGGAAGTTTCAATCAGAAACAAAAGAGGGGGAGGTGGCGTATACAGGATTTTTGTAAGAACATTGCATATATTTAACTGGGAGCAAGCTTTGAGGTTCATACAAGTGTAATAGAGAGATGCTTTCCTTCACATTACTCTCCACCAATTATTTATTCACTTACCAGTATTTATGAGCACCTACTATGTGAGTGACATTGTTATAAGCACTGAGGAAAGAGCAGTGAACAAATACAAAAAAATCTCTGCCCTCATGGGGCTCACATACTTGTGGGGGAAGACAGAATATAAAGAAAATAAATAAGTAAATTATTATCATGTTAGAAGGTGATAAATGTTAAGAAAACAATGAAACAGGGAAGAGGAATGGGAGGGATTTGCGATTTTATAAAGCATGATCAGAGAAGAACCAACTGACATTTGAGCAATGATCTGGAAGCACTAGAGTAAACCATATGGGTATCTGGGAAAAGATAATTCCTACCAGAAGGAAAAGCAAATGGAACTGTTAGGTAGTTAGGTAAGTGGGGGCACCAGGCAGATAGATGGTGGAGAGGGAGGATGGTCCGGAAAATGGTAGTATGCCGCCTCAAGCATACAGAGGCATTACTTTCTCTAAATGAATGCCAGCAAGAAACCAGTTAGAACCCAACAGCCGCAACTGCACGGCAGTGACAAGGACCTAACAGGACATGACCCAATGCTCAGTGTAATCTAATTAGCATTGAGGCTTAGCACCCCCCATGGGTTTTTCTGTGTGCATCATGGGTAAGGACATATGCAAAAGGGGATGAGCATGACACTCCAGAGGCAAGAGCCATCAGTCAATCAAGAGACCATGTCTAAGTGAGGGTATAAGACAGGGGACCAGACAAAGACCAGCGCTGCTATACACCCTTGCATCAATCCACCTCCCATTCTTGGAGGTGTACTATTCCTTTGCTAACAAAACCTTTCAATTCTTTCACTACACAATGCTTCTGTATCTTGTCTGAATTCTTATCTTCAGGTATGACAAGAACTGGGGTCTTTTCCCTTTCTCTTTTGAGGTAACACAACAACTCTGAGCTTGACTGTGGAGAAAAAAGAGACAGACAATATTGATGGAGTGGAATGAGCAAAGGAGGAGTGAGGGGTTCAGATTGCACAGAGCCTTGTAGGACTTTGACTTTAACCCTTACTGCTATGGAAAGCCACTGGAGGATTTTAAGCAGAGGATATTATGGCTTGGATGCTTGTGTCTCCCCAAAATTCACATGTTGGAATCTTTATTGCCAATGTGAGGGTGTTAGAAGGTGGGCCCTTTGGGAGGTGATTAACTCATAAGAGTGGAGCCCTCATGAATGAAATCAATGCCCTTAAAAAAGAGATCTCAGAGTTCCCAAGCCTCTTCCACCATGTTAAGATACAACCAGGGCCCTCACCCGACCATGCTGGCACCCTAATCACAAACTTCCAGCCCCAAAACTGTAAGAAATTTCTGCTGTTCATAAGCCACCCAGTCTGTGGAATTTTATCATAATAACCTGAACAGACTAAGACAGAAGGGTAACATGATCTGACGTGCCCCGAATGATAAAAACAAGAGCTAGCAAAACTTCCTAGTTACAGCATATTTCCTTTGTTTCTCAGCCTTAGTGGGATCCCTGTGTCTTTTCAGTAACTTTGGAATCTCTGTTCATATCTCCGTTGAGATTGCCACTATTTTGTCTTCCCATTGCTTTTCTACAATTGTATTTTATGTTGTATATTAGTGGCATAGAAAAATTAAATACAAAAGCATAATAATGCACTATTAAATTTATGAATTCAAATTTTATGATGATGAGCAGAAGGCTCATCTTACTATGATGTTCATTATTACGTGGCCACAGGCTTTTATTGAATTCAGCTATGTATAGAATGGAATTCAATTTGTCTTCAAACTTTATCATCATTGGTGTGGAGAAGTGATGCCATAAGGCATAAAGAGCCTTTTTCTTATTGCTAAAAGGTTTAAAATTTTCCCCATTTTAGAAGATAAAAAAGGGAAAGATTTTCGCCAGTTCTGAGTTATTTTGGAATGTAAATGTATGAATGTCAGTTCCATGATTAACAACAAATTTAGGTAAACTGCGTGGGAAGTTTACTTTTGCTGATGCCAAAGAGATTTTCTTCAAGATTTGGTTAACAAGATATGTTTGGGATGCCCTATGACAGTTTTTTCTAAAGATATTTTAAAAAATAAACTGTTATAGATTCATTAGAAGATTAAGAAAATTACTGAAAGGCTTGAAGATGTAACATGGGGTTATCTTTCACTTTTGTTCTTCCTTATTAAGATCAACATTCAGAATATTCACATTTTACAGAGCTTTATAGGACTTGGGCTTTTAATCTTACTGAGATGGGAAGCCATTGAAGGATTTCAAGCAGAGGAGTAATTCTGTATACATATTAAGTGTGTATATCAGTTCGAACTGAAAAGTTTTTTTAAAAAAGAGAAATATCTAGACACTACTCTGTGCTTCTGTATGAGAGAAATAGCTAAAACTACAACAGTAGATGGAAATAAATGCTAGAAAAGCATGTTTTAACAAGGATAGGGGCTCTGATCTGAGTGGAAAGACTTAAAGAAGAAAAAGAAAGGGATCTACTTTAGGGACAAATTAGGTCCTGAATACAAACATATTAAGACTTCTTTTCCTGAGACATCACTATTATTAATCTAGTATCTGGTAAATAAAACCCAGTGTGCCAAAGCTGATACTCTTGTGTTAATGTAGATAACTCTATGACAAACCTATTACTTTAATTTAAATCCACAAGAAAGGAGGAATACATGCTGCTAATTAAATGATGGCATAAATATAATCTCATGTTTCAATAAATAAGCCCGGCTTATTCTTACATTTGGCAACCAGTGCTCGGTAGACAGAGGTGGACAGGTAAACTGTTAAGTAGATCAAGTCAGCAGCTGCTATCACCTTCGCCATTCTGTGTAGCCAGATCATTTTCTTCAGTGACTTTTCCCACTTCTCTTCCTAGGTCTCACTGCTCATGGCTGACAATTCACTATCAAAACTCCATCAATGTACTACTAGGATTCTGGGTTCTTTTTTTTCTTTTTGTATGTTTAAAATGAATTTAAAAAAAAAGAAATTCCATACAACTCAGTATCAAAAATACAAACAATCTGATTACAAAATGGGGGGAAATCAGTCAAGATGATGAAGTAGAAAGACCCTGAGTTCACATTTTCTCACAGGCATACCAAAATTACAACTATTTATAGAACAACTACCAATGAAAAAGACTGGAACTTAACAGAAAAAAAAAAATCTACAACTAAACATCTAAAGAAGGAAACACAATGAGAAACAGGAGGAGCAGAGTCACGATACTCAATTCCCACACCCAAGGATGCATGACCCACAAATGGGAGAATAATTACATTTGCAGAGGTTATCCCCAAGGAGTGGAGGTTCTGAGCCCTATATCAGACTACCCAGCCCAGTGATCCTGAGCTGGGAAGACAAATCCCCAGAATATTTGACTTTGAAAGCCAAATATTTAACTTTGGAGCTTACTTTTGGGACATCCAGAGGGCTATAAGAAATAGACTCCACTCCTAAAGGGTATATCAAAAATCTCACAGGTCCAGGACCCAGGGCAGAAACAGTAATTTGAAAGAAGCGTGGGTCAGATCTACCTACTGAACTTGGAGAGTCAACAGGAGAGGCAACAGGTAACTGAATCTCACCCTGGTGACAAAAATACTGGTGGCAGTCGTTTGGGGAAGCTTGTTCTACCATGTAGACACTGGTGCTGGCAAGCACCATTTTAGAATTTCCCCTCTACCTTATTAGCCTCAGGGCCCAGCCCCACACCAACACTACAGCTTGTAGGCACCAGTGCTGGGATATCTCGGGCCAAGAAAATAACTGGGAAGGACACAGTACCATCCACCATCAGAGAAGCTGCCTTAAGACCTCCCTGATCCCACAGTTGTCTCTGGACATGGCTTTATCCACCAGAAAGCCCAGGACCTGGCCCCACACACCAGTGCACAAGCAGTAGACCCAAGACCCCCCAGGGCCCTACAACCAGACTTGGGATCACAGCTCCACCTATCAGCAGGTTAGCACTAGCCCTGGGACCAGTAGAGCCTAGAACCCACGCATTAGCAGGCCAACACAAGCTTTGGGATACCCAAGGCCCCACCGCCAGCTGTGTCAGGAACTAGTCCCAATCACCAGTGGTCTAACACTAGCTCTGGGACCCCTGAGCCTTGCAGCCAGACCTCAAGATTTGGCTTTGCCCAGCAGTGATCTGGCAATAGCTTCAGGACTTGGTTTCACCCACCTGTGGGCGGGCACCAACCCCAGGATCTCCTGGACCCTGACTCTGCCCACCAGTAAGCAAGAACTACTATGAGGACCCCTGGAGTTCTGCAGCCAGATGCCTTGTGACCTGGCCTGCCACAACTAGCATCTGTGAGCCTCTGCACAAGGTAGGGTATGACAACCAACTGGATTGGGGTGCCAAACGAGCCTACCAGATCACTCAGAGTAGTCAACCGACAACAACACAAGGACTCACAGAGCCCACATAGGTATCATCTCTAGAGCAAACAGCTTGATGTGATGTGGGGTTACAAGAGAGGAGTGCACTGCTGAGATGCACAGGACATTTCCTATAGAGGGTCAATTCACCAAGGTCAGGAAACGCAACCAACTTGCCAGATACATAACAATAAAAACAGCAAGTTAGGTAAAATGAGGCAACAGAGGAGTGTGTTCCAAATGAAGGAAAAAGAAAAAAGCCCAGAAAAAGAGCTAAGTGAAATAGAGATAGGCAATCTAGCCAAGAAAGAGTTCAGGGTAATGATTGCAAAGATAATTAAAGAATTCAGGAAAGGAATGGATACACAGAGCATGAAGTTAGAAGATTTTAACAGAGAGTTGGAAAATATAAAGAAGAATAAAATAGACATAAAGGATATAATAACTGAAATAAAACATTAAAAAATACACTAGAAGGAATCAACAGTAGACTAAAGGATAAAGAGGAATAGATCAGCTAGCTGGAAGAAAGTAGTGGAAATCACTGACACTGAACAAATAAGTGAAAAAAGAATGAAAAGAAATAAGGACAGTTTGAGATCTCTGAGACAACATCAAGTGTACTAACATTCACATCATAGGGGACCTAGAAGGAGAAGAGATAAAGGGGCAGAGAACATATTTGAAGACATGATAGCTAAAAGCTTCTCTAACCTGGGAAAGGAAACAGATATCCAAGTCAAGGAAGCACAAAGAGTCCTAAAGAGGATCAGAAAGAGAAACAGACCAAGACATTGTTATTGAAATGATAAAAATTAAAAATAAAGAGAGAATATTAAAAGCAGTAAGGAAAAAAGCAACAAATTTCTTACAAGGGAACTCCTCTGAGGCTATCAGCCAGCTTTTCCACAAAAACTCTGCAGGCTAGAAGGGAGTGGCACAATATGTTTGAAGAGATAAAAAGAAAAAAAACCTACAACCAAGAATAATCTACCTGGCAAGGCTCTCATTCGCATTTGATGGAGAGATCAAAAGTATTACAGACAAGCAAAAGCATGAAGAGTTCAGCACTGCCAAATCAACGTTTCACTTTCACAAGGAAGGTGAAAGGGAATTACTTCAGCAAAATAGAAAAGGCCACAACTAGAAACATAAGCAATTTGAAAGAATATGAAAAAGAATATATACACATATGTATAACTGAATCACTATGCTGTATGCTGGAAACTAACATAACATTGTAAACCAACTATACTTCAATAAAAAAAATGGGAGCTACTACTACTTAACAAATCAATCAACAAAATGGGAGAAATTATTTGCAAATTATATGACCAATAAGGGGTTAATAGCCAATATACATAACAACTGATACAAGTCAATATCAAAAAACCCATTAAAAGATGTGCTAAAGACATAAATAAACATTTCTCCAAAGGAGACATACAGATGGCCAACAGGCACGTGAAAAGACGCTCAACATCGCTAATCATTATCAGAGAAATGTAAATCAAAATCACAATGAGATATTACCCCACATCTCTCAGAGGGCTATCATCACAAAAACAACAAATAACAAATGTTGGAGAGAATATGGAGAAAAGGGAACCCTGTACACTGCTGGTAGGAATGTAAATTGGTGCAACAGCTATGGAAAATAATTTGGAGGTTACTAAAAAAACTGAAACAGAACTACCATATGATCCAACAATTCCACTCCTGGGTATATATCTGAAGAAAACAAAAGCATTATTTAGAAAAGAAACATCCACAATAATGTTCATAGCAGCGTTAATTACAATAGCCAAATACAGAAGCAACCTAAGTGTCCACCAACAGATGCATAAACAAGACGTGGGGTGTGTGTGTGTGTATGTGTATACATATATATATACAGAGAGAGAGAGAGACAGAGACAGAGACAGAGACAGAGAGACAGAGAGAGACAGAGAGAGACAGAGACAGAGAGAGAAAGATAATACTTCCCAGCCGTAAAAAGAATGAAATTTTGCCATTGGCAACAACATGGATGGATGGACTTGGCAGGTGTTTTTCTTTAGTGAAATAATCAGACAGAGAGAGACAAATACTGTATGTTATCACTTATATGTGGTATCTTAAAAATAAAGCATACTAGTGAATATATCGAAAGAAAAAGATTCCCATTAATAGAAAATAAACTAGTGGTTACCAATGAGGGGATGAAAGAGGGAACAGGCAATATAGGGATAAGAGATTAAGAGATACACATTACTATATATAAAATAAATAAGCTACAAGGATATATTGTACAACACAGGGAATATAGCCAATATTTTATAATAAATATAAATAGAGTATATTCTTTTAAAATTGTGAATCACTATGTTGTACACCTGAAACTTATATAATATTGTAAATCAACTATAGCTTAATTTTTAAAAAGTGCCAAGATTCTGAATAGCCATTTTTTCAAAGAAGACATACAGATGGCCAACAGGCACATATAAAGATGCTCAACATCACTAATCATGAGGGAAATGCAAATCAAAACCACAATGACATACCATCTTACAACTGACAGAATGGCTATCATTGAAAAATTATAAATAGCAAGTGTTGGCAAAGATGTGGAAAAATGGAACCCTTGTACACTGCTGGTGAGAATATAAATTGGTACAGCTACTATGGAAATATGGAGTTCCTCAAAAAATTAAAAATAAAACTACTATATAATCCAGCAATTCTACTCCTGGGTATTTATCTGAAGAAAAACAAACACACTATTTTGAAAAGATACGGCACCCAAATGTTCATTGCAGCATTATTTACAATAGCTTAGATATGGAAGCAACCAAAGTATCTATCAACAGAGACTGGATAAAGAAGATGTGGTGCATGTATGTGTGTGTATACACACACACACACACACACACACACACACACACACACATACACACACAAAATGGAATACAACTCAGCCATAAAAAAGAATGAAATCTTCCCATTTGTGACAACATGGATGGACCTGGAGAGTATTATGTTAAGTGAAATAAGTCAAACAGAAAAAGACAAATACTGTATGTTTTCACGTACATGGAATCTAGAAAACAAAATAAAAACAAATATAACAGAAACACAGAAACAGAGAACAAACTAGTGATTTGGGGGAGGTGGATGGTGGATGGGTGAAATAGGTCAAGGGTATTTAGGGGCAGAAACTACCTCTTATAAATAAGTCATGACGTTGTAATGTATAGCACAGGAAATAAAGTCAATAATATTATAGTATCTGTATGGTGCATACTCTGTAAAAATACTGAATCACTATGTTGTACAAGTGAAACTAATGTAATACTGTAAGCCAATTATACTTCAATTAAAAATAATTAAACTTTATGTAAATAGAATAATTCTTAATATTATGCCTGTAAATTTAATGATCTTGGTACTGAAAGTCACACCTTTTTTCATTATTTTATAATATTCCATTGTATGAATATAACATTATTTATGTGTTTTACTGGGTTCTTTGTTTCTGTTCTATTTCTGAACAATTAAAAATAAAAAAGAGATCCCTAAAAATGAATCAATAGTGATATAGTTTCAGAAAATTTAACAAGCTATGCAGTAAAAGTTGTAGAGCTGTGCATCCAAATTCACATGCAACTAGTTCAGTGAGATAGGTATGAGCTTATGCTTTGGAGTCAAAGAGATGTGGATTTGAATCCTGGTTCCATCAGTTACTTCATGATCTTGAACTTATTTAACCTTTATTTTATTTGGCTGTAAAACTGGGATGTCAGTAAGGTTTGTCTGTAGGTTTTCAATTGATATTAAAAAAAAAAGTATGTATAGTCCCAGGCATAGATTGTTAGTCATTATTATTAACCTAATGATTAATTTTTCACCAGAAGGTTTAATTCTACCAACTTGTAATACTGTATATTTTCTTCTACCCAAGGCCTACTTAATAAAGTGCTTTGTGATCTTTAAGTGTTTCAAGCAGTACCTGGAACACAGTGAGTGTTAATTGCTATTTAATTGTCTGTAAAATAAATGAATAAAAAAAGCTGCCTTGTATATGAAAGAGTTGAAAGTTAGGGGGAATCCCTGGGCCAATCTTTCTCCTCTATTATTATGGTACAATGCTGACCTCATACTACCAATGGGCTATGAGGATTTTGCTATCTTCCTCTTTTCTCTAGTCTGACTTTATTTGCTTTAAACCTTTTTCCTGAATTGTTTGTTCTTACACTACTATTGTGAAAACTTTCAAAGGTGCTGCCATTTAAAGGGGGAAAAAAAGAGGATAGAGGGCTATAACATGTTAAGAGACTGAGCTATTTGAGAACAGGGACCATGTTAATTTCTCTTTTTATGCCAAGTGCTGAGGCATTGCTTGATAAATGAATTAACACTCCAATGAACGAATGAATAAATAAATGAATGAATGAAATAGAAAATGGGCTCAATTATGAACAGGTAAGAGTATTATAGCAAGTTTATGGATAATGAAACATTTCTCGAATTATTACATGACGTACTGCTCAAAGCAGATTCATTCTACTCTGAAACTTTTCTTTTTATGTAAATAGAAACAGTATTAACTGATTTCTAAACTACCAGGTATAAAATAAATAAGTTACGGGGATGTAATGTACAGCACAGGGAATATAGTCAATATTTTGTAACTTTAAATAGAGTATAATCTATAAAAATTGAATTACCATGTTATATACCTGAAACTAATATAAGTCAAATATACTTCAATAAAAATAATGAATTATCTTATTTATGATGTCTTCCATTTAATTAATATGCTATTGATGATTCTAAGAAAGCTGCTGCACCATCTCTTTACAATGACACTACACAAGTCAAAAAGATAGTTTGATCAGTAATACTAGGATGTGTCATAGAATCTGTGGAACTTCGTGCTATATTGTGATATTCCTAGAGTGTGAAAGTATGTATTATTTTTATTTTGTCCCCAATGCCTAGCAGAGTCTTTAGCACATAGTTATTCTTCTAAAATGTTTATTGAAAAATAATATTAAATTTTAACTTATTTATTGTAATTAGACCTAAATATCAAAGTAAAATAGCCTTAAGAATGTCCAGCACTGTATAGGATATAGGCATGTTGTTTGTCTTTTGAAACATACCATATAAATATCTTGTTCCAAAGTCTTACAGACACATTACTATATATAAAATAGATAAACAACAAGGACTTACTGTATAGCACAGGGAACTATATTCAATTTTTTGTAATGAGCCATAGTGGAAAAGAAACTAAAAGTATATATATATGTATGTATGTATGTATGTATACATATAACTTAATTGCTTTGCTGTACACCTGAAACTAACATTGTAAACTGACTATGCTTCAATAAAAAATAAGAATAAAAAATACAATAAAATCTTTCCTTAAAAAAAGTTATAAGGTATAATTAAAGAGATTAGCATATTGCCTTATTACCCTACAAAATTATGACAGAAAATATGTTTCTTTAGTTACACTGTTTAAGTATTATTTCTTTTAACACTGATCCCACTCAAGGAAATAATCATCCCTAAGATAATATTTCTGTCAATTCTATTTTTAATTTGTTTTAAGATGAAAATAGTAAATTATTTTGCTGTTTCCTACAGGAATAATAATGGAACATTCTAAGTTTAAGTAATATTCTCCATCTCACTGTATCTTTATAATTCACATTTCACAAGTGTACTTCTCTTTGTAGCAACACTTGGAAGCATTTCAAAGGAGATATCCCTTCTAACTAGAAATTAATGGAAAACCTTGTCCTGTACTCTGATTCATGATATCATGGATTTCTTTTAAAAAAAGGCACTATTTTTTTTAGTTAGTATTTTAAATGGTACACTTTTCTTTTTTTCTTCCCTTTTTAATAGTAAGCATTTGTCTTTATATTGCAAATTGTTCAAAATAGTGTTTTTTCGCATATTACAGTGCTTTCCCACTAGGTAGAACCAGAGGTTACAGTCCCACACCCTAAGGGTGACTGACTTATTCCAAAGCTCTGCTAAACAGAAAGCTTTCAAATTTAAGTTTCATGCTGTCTACTGGAAATGACAAGAAAGGGAATATTTTGAGCCTAATGTTCAAATCAGTCACTCACCTTTTCACATTTCTCTTGCTGATGATGCTGTTCATTTTGTTTGATAAATTATACAATGCCAAAAAGCAAAGGAACTTCTCAAAGTATTTTTCTCTTATGGGAGACCAGCTGATAAAATATGACATAACCATAATATTGTGCTCTCTTCTAAGGTAAAGATTTCTACAGTGATTTTCATATAAAGCATACTAGAGCTAAGTTGCACTTCGTCAATTATAGGGCAACTTCTAATGGTCGTAGAAATAAACTTCGTGGTAATAACACAGTGGCAGCAGCAGCAAATAAACAGGATACAAAGAAATGGAAATGGAAAGTGTGATATATGCTTCTTAAAGGAGTTTAAACTTACTGTCTATACTTGGACTCAGATATTTGTTGCTTGATTAACTGGGTAAATGGCTTGCTCTCTTGGACTTTTTAAAAACATTGTAAATGTTGGCTTAAGTCTTTAAAGTTGCATTGCAATCTATGTTAAATTTTAAAATACTAAAGTACAGCAGTAGTATTAGAAATCAGTGCCTTTCCCTTTTTTAAATTTTAACTTTATTTTTCAACTTTTTTCTTTTTGCTAAAGGTTGGTCCTAAAATTAATACTTAGCTAATTTTGGTAAAGATGGTAGGGTTCTGGGTCCAGAATCCTAGCTCTGATTTCTCAGGTTAGGGCATGTGGTACTTCATATAAAATACCAATATAGAACAACTGCACTCCAGTTACTTACAGAAGATCATCTTGAGTGCTATTGTTCAATATTATAAAAAAAAAATTGTAGCAGGAAAAACATACATTATGTAGGTAGTGTTGTCTGAAAAATATGCTGCCCATACATTCCTCAAGATATAGTCAGTTCTCCCACATTTTTTGGAAGACATGAATTTGTTTCAACACGATTGATATATTAAGGAACAATTTGAGCATAAAGAGAGTTTCACATTGGACTATAGTCCAAGAATCACTCGGGGAACACAGAAAACTGCCCAGTGTAAAAATACATACACATAAACACCTCAAAAATCTGTCAGCTACCTTAGTTCACCATGTGTATTATCCTGTGATGTTTTGTTTTGCCATCCTTTTGCAATTGTGAACATCTTTATATTTAAAAAAAAAACAGCTTCCACAGTACATATAAGTATCCTAGTTCAAAAATACCAAGTAGTGAATGAAAAAGTAAATTTTAAATATTGAGGAGAAGTTGGAAATAATAAAGTGTTTAGAAAGAAAATGAGTGAAAAAACATGCGATGTATTCCAACCTACAGAGAGAAAGGAATCCACTTTGTCATCCATCAGTGACTAAGTGCAAAAACAAAAGAAATATCTATGCTGTGTGGTATAATAGAAAATATATTTGTTCTTTATCCTTGATTCCTGGCACAGGGCTCATAAAACTCGGAATTTACGAAGTAGTAGGAGTGTCTTTTGTTATTCATAATGAGCCTTTCTTAATAACAACTGAATTTATGGTAATGAAGTGACTTAGAGTGAGGCCCTTAGATAGTCTCAAGATGCTGCGGATCACCAGAAAGATCAAGTGATTAGAGGGTTGGCACCTTCAGCCCCAATCACCGACTTCGGGGGGGGGGGGCAGGGAGAGCTGGAGATGGTCCTCTATAAAAACCTATGAACAATGAAATTCAAGAAGCTTCTGGGTTGGTGAACAAACCAAAGTGTTAAAAGAGTGGTGTACCCAAAGAGGGCATGGAATCTGCACACTACATAGCCCCAAACTTTCCTAAGCATTTTTCTATTTAGCAGTTTATGAATTGTACCCTTTACAATAAGTCAGTAAATGTAAGTAGTGTGTTCCTGAGTTCTGGAAGCTATTCTTACAAATTGTCAAACCTAAGAATGGAGTCATGGGAATCCCCTATTTGAAGCAGGTCAGTCAGAAGTATGGGATGCCCCTAGGACTTGCTACTGGCATCAGAACTGGGTAAAGTCTTGTGGGATCTGATGCTCTAGGTAGTGTCAGAATTGAACTGAATTGAGTTGCTGGACACCCAGTTAGTGTTGGAGACTCAGAGAATTGGTTGTTGATTTGGAAAAAAACTCCATACAGGCTGGAAAAACTTCAAGTAGTGCTGCAAAGTCAGTAGCAACAAGGCCTAAGGAAACCGAGAAAGTATAAAAAAAAAAAAAAAAAAATTGCCAAGTTTATAATAGACCGAAAAGTGCAAAAACTGGGAATAAATTTTCTCACAAAGAGAATGGACTACCTATACACTGCAGCCTTAAATAGAAATCACCGAATCCTGCAGAAGTGACCACTTTTAATCCTTGTGGCTACTTTAGTGGTTTCAAACATAGCTACAATTTTCAGAGCCTTTAGCTGTCAGACAAAGCCATGAGTGGAGATGAGAAATCCACAAAATAATTCCCAGCAGTGACACATGAGTTAATCTATACATTAAATCAAATTTCAATTTTGGTTAAACAAGTATCTATTATAAACTCATGCCTTAAAGAGTTACAGAAAGGATTTGAACAGTTCTTAAATGCAGAGCAACATGGCCAGGATGTAAGACTGGGAAAGACTCTTAAATGTGATGTTTAGCAACAGTGCCAAACCTAGAAAAATGATTTGTACCCATCCAAATCTGATGCTACAACTTTCCACGTGATTTCAGATAATCCCTCCATGCAATCTTACAATAATTCAGAAGCTATAACTCTTCTAAAGCTCACTTCCATGAGAAAACTTCAGATCTTTTTCAAGATAAAGTGCCATATTTATTGTACCATTTATGTATTTTACATTTTAATCATTTAATATATGTAAAACTGTACTACCATATTTATTAGGTTCCTATCTTTAAAAAAAAATATGTCACTAACAAAGTGTTTGAAGTTGTGCCCCCACCCCATTTTTTCCTATGAGCCCTGTGGTTTATATGTTGCAATTTTGAAAAAAAATGGGGTTAATTTTAGGACACAATAAGTCATATAATACCAGAACTAACTATACTTTAAAATCTATCCCTAGAGGAAACCAGGTAACCACAGAGCTCTGTGATGGAGTCAAATCATTTTGATTTCTCAAATAATTGCTTTCTCTGAATGGCTATTTGGCATTAGGTAATCAACCTACAGCAAAGGCCATTGTAAGAAACTATCCTCTGAAACTCATCATTCTGTTTACTGTGAGAATGTTGGTAAGTAAGATGTTCACTACATTACACAATATTCTCTTTATAGTGACCCAGGAAAGAAATTTCACTCTGGCCTCAGGCCCAGAAGAGTTATGCTTCTCCTGGGAAACTACTTTGCTTTTATTTTTATGTATACTTAAACTTTCAAGGGAGTATCTTAATAGAACTCAATGAATACTCTTAAATAAATGAATAAATTCATCTTTTAAATAAGTGTGTTTCCTTCTCCACTTTGGCTGATAAAATACAGAGACAAATCTGTGAACATTTTCTAGTAAGTGTACAGAACTTCACAGCATGTATTTTGCTACTACATCTTCTCTATGCTTGTTTTCCTTTTGTCCAGATGTTCTTATTCCCTTATTTTTGTACAATGTTGTATTAATTTCTCGTTTACAGCATAGTCATTCAGTCATACACATATGTATTCTTTTTCATTATAGGTTATTACAAGGTATTGAATATATTTCCCTGTGCTATACAGTAGGACCTTATTGTTTATCTATTTTATATATAGTAATTTGTATCTGTTAATACCAAACTCCTAATTTATCCCTCCTGACTCCTTTCCCCTTTGGTAACCATAAGGTTGTTTTCCATGTCTGTGAGTCTGTTTCTGTTTTGTAAATAAGTTCATTTGTGTCATATTTTAGATTCCACATACAAGTGATATGTGATATTTGTCTTTCTTTTTCTGACTTACTTCACTTAGTATGATGATCTCTAGATCCATCCATGTTGGGGCAAATGGCATTATTTAATTCTTTTTTTGGCTGAGTAGTATTCCATTGTGTGGTATGTGTGTGTGTGTGTGTGTGTGTACCACAACTTCTTTATCCAATAATCTGTTGATGCACATTTAGGTTGCTTCCATGTCTTAGCTATTGTGAATAGTGCTGCTATGAACGTGGGTGTGCATGTACTTTTCAAATTAGAGTTACATCTGGAATATATGCCCATGAGTGGGATTGCTGGACCATATGGTAAGTCTATTTTTAGGCCTTTGAGGAATCTCAACACTGTTTTCCATAACAGCTGTACCAAATCACATTCCCACCAACAGTGTAGAAGGGTTCCCTTTTCTCCACATCCTCTCCAGCATTTATTGTTTGTGGATTTTTTAAATTTTAAATTTTATTTCATCTTGTAAATACATTAGAGTCAATTAAACCCTTCCTTAAATAAGCTGGAGTAGAGTAAAATGAAATAACAATAATAATAAAGTACTGGGACTAAAGTATGACTCTGCATTCTGAAAAAAAAAAAACACCAGATAACTTACATAAAGTTTCAAAACATGTAAAAACAATACTCAAACAGATGTATTGTTAGAGCAGGCAGATACCTAGATATGAGCAGAGAAAGAGGGGTATGTGCCAAATGGCAGGAAACCATGCACAGTGTGAACAACAGGGTCTGTGGGCAGACAAAGAAAAGCAGGAACCTCTGGACTGACAGGAAACCACTCATTTTGGGATGACAATGGTCCTAGAGGCAGACCGAAAAAAAGGTGGGAGTCTTCGACATCTGAATGTAACCTTTTGCTCATTATGCCCTCATTACAATAAAATTAGCCTTGCATATTAGAAATACCCATCATGCACTGACTCTGTGACAATTCTGACCCAGGTTAAATAAGGGCCAAAACTCCTCCTCCCCTTGGGAAGGTGGAGCTGGGATGAAAATCAGGAAATATGATCCAAAACACCTCACTCCCCAATGAATATTCTGCCCATTCATTTTTACACCTCACATAACCAGCTTCTCAAAGAAACTCAGCACAACTACTCACCTGAGTCTGCCTGCTTTCCTCTTGAGAGTATACGATCGCTTAATAAATCATCAGTTTGCTTTCTTGATCTCTGTGTCTTATCTCTGAATTCTTTCTGCGATGAGACAAGAACCCACTATCCAGTAACAGTTTGATAAAGCAAGTAGAGTAAAATGTCAAGAGTAAAACCTAGGTGGTGTGTATACAAGTGTTGATTGTATAATTCTTTCACATTTGCTGAATGTCTTAAATTATTCACAAAAATTGTGAAAAAAATGTATAAAATTACTTAGTGATGTATATATATATATGTATTAAAAATAAATATTGCTTAGTGATGTTAAATATGAATTAAGCACAGGAGTAACTTCATGTTGGGGAGTGCAGAAGAAATATATTCAGTCAGAGGTTTACAGGGAGGGTGATGGACTAGACTAGAGGAATGGAAAATTTTGATGGAAAAGTGGGAATGAACAGAAACAGAGCCATAATTTGGACTACATGGAATGGAGTGCAAAAGGCATCCCAAACTGGGATATTCACACTTGGAAATAATGATTTTTTCCAAGACTACATGTCTTAGATACAGTAAGTTATAGTACCATATGCATGTGTATTTACATGACATCATATTAATATGTGTTAAAGGCAAGTCCTCTGCTCTCAGTCTTAGATGAACAGATCTAGTAAGCCACAGAAGGTGTTAATGAAATAGTCTATCTCTTTTCTATTATTTTTCTCAAATGTTCTACTTATATTACAATGGGGTGATTTGCTGGAAGATAATCATTGCTTTTGGCCCATCCTCCAAACCAAAAACATTAAAATATTCTGAGCTGAGCTCACAGTAATGGCTTCTCACTTGTATATTTCAACTATAACTAATCACTGGCTTAAACTTTACTTGAAAATTTGTTTAATTGCTGCCAGTCTAAATAAGTAGTACTCTGACTAATGAACAAGTTACAAGTCTATTAAGAAATCCTATTTCCATAGATTCTGCAGATGCAGCAGCAGCAATCTGCTAGAGGAGACTAACTAATGCTAACAATCCTTCTGAGGTATTTCTGAATTGACATTTTATTGGATTACAATTGCATAAACTGTGCAAAGTTCATTAGGACCAAGCCACAAAAGAGAAAAGTTTATTTATTTATTTGGTTCCTGAGAAGGAGAATAAAATCCTAAACCAGAGTTAATATTGGCTTTTCAAACCATATATGTAACAACTGGGAATCACAAGTATTTTCTCTCTCCTTCCTCTCCCACACACAATAACTATAGCCAATAACTTGAAAAGGGGATAAATTAAAATATTTTCATATAAATAATGTATTCTAATGTGACTAAGAGTTAACATATAAAAAGGAAAATCTAGGAGTGATTGGTCTGAGTCCTTTAACAACCCCCATTGCAAAGTCCCTGTCTAGCAATTTAAATACACAAGACGTGCATCCTTACTCTATGCTACCAATTTCTTTTTAAGTTAAAAGCTCCTCATTATACTTTATAGTATATTTTAATATACGTACTTAGGAACTAAACAAGACTGACTAAACTGATTTTCCCTCTGACCTTTACTACTGTAGAATCAAAACATTTCGTCCATTTTTAAGTCATTTGAGAACACTGCAAACATTATCCAACAGGCTTAGTCCTGGCCTCAATCATGACCTTCCAAGCTGATTGACAACCACCACAAAAAAAAGCCAGTGTTAGCCATTTAAAAGAAAGTGGAAAACATGTCTCTCAACCTCTGGAAACAGAAAGGAGTACTTCTATCCATTTTTAAATTTTTTACTATTTTGAAACAAAATTATTTTGTTCTGCTGAGATAACCCAGTCTCAGACCAGGTAAGTGAATGAAACAAAAGCCTAAGCTTCTGAAATACACTTTGGGTAAGACTATTGCAATAAATTACTTTAAAATATGTGTGTCAACAAAGGGCTAGAGGTTAACTAATGAATCGTTAGAAATATTTAACTGTATCTAATCTACAGATAAACAACACTAAATTATGGAATAGTGCTTCATTTCTAACTGGTATTATAATTGTTAAAGTCAACGTGAATTTTAAAGCATCAGTATCTTAAAATAAATTTCCTATCACTTATAACCGGTGACAAGAAAATCACCTTGTACCATTAACAAAATATGAGTGTTTAAATAGAAGATATTCATGTATTAAGTAACTAAATTTGTATCCCTTGAAAAACATACAAGATGTGGTAGGCAGAATGATGGCCTCCCAGATATGTCCCCATCCAAATCCTAGAAAGTGGGAATATGTTTCCTTACATAGCAAAAGGGATTCTGCAGATGTGATCTTGAGATGAGAGCATTATCCTGGATTATCTGAGTGGGTCCAAGGTAATCACAAGAGTCCCTAAGGAGGCAAGATTGTCTGAGATAGAGATGGGGATGCTATTATGGAAGTAGAGGTCAGATTGATGTGGGACCACATGCCAAGAAATGTAGGTAGCCTCTGAAAAGTCAAGGAAATTGATTCTCCCCTAGGTCCTCCAGAAGGACTATAGACCTACCAACACCTTGATTTTATCCTAGTGAAATTTTTTTTTCTGACTTATTATCTCTAGAACTGTTAGATATATTTGTGTTGTTTAATCCATAAGCATAGATATTTACCTGAAAATGCTTTATCTACTGGATTGCTGATGTCACACATAGTATTTATGTGGGAAAAATAAAAGTTCAGTAGTGATAATCGACATGCCTGAAAACTACATAACCAGTGATGATGAAAACACTAATAATTAATAAAAACATTGACTAGCCATTTAATGATTTTCAATACACATAAACTCAATTCATTCACACCTACTTATACATGGGACATAAATGATAAACAAAATCAACATCCCAATTTCTAAGTGGACCAAGTACCAGATCTCATGAGTGTATCCTTGTCCCCACTACACAACTCCTACTGCCCCTCAAGTTAAATGTTTTGAATTCAAACCCAACTAGTGCCTTTAGAATCCTTTAAAAAAATGACAAAAATATATACATATATATCTGTATATATCTCTCTATATATATATGTAGAGACAGAGAGAGGGGGAGCAATATTTTAATTGAAAATAAAAACAATGTTAACACCAAAATTAAAAGAGGACAGCCCAACACATTTCTGGATTTATCTCATGGTGATTACTTCATTATTTTAAATAAAATACCAAATATCCATTTCCTAAAAATAAAGCAAACAAAGCAAAAACAACAACAACAAAACAACAACATGTGTCCCTGCTTTGCTGATACTTACAGGGACTTACCACAGATGCTAGACACTTAATCATAATTAGATTTTTAAAATTCAGTGTTTGGCCAATTGATTATTCTTTGCCTTTATGGACAACACTGTTCGCTTAGGTATTGAATATAACATTCAGTATCTTGATGTCTCTAAAAATCAAATTGATTACATTTGTAAAAGAAGGATAAGACATAGTTATCAACATGATTTAGCTAATAGAATTGAACTAGGTATCCTCCCTAAATTCCCACTGAAAGTGTAATACATCTTTGAGGCACTTGAATGAAATTATATTCAGCACAAGATCTACATTTTAACATCAGATAAGAGAACAGCAAAATCTTCAAGTCACCAAAGCTGAGATAAATGCAAGAGTGAATAATTTAAATCAGGATTTTACCACGGTGTTTTAGAGTCAATCAGTATCTACACAAATGTGACACAGTGATACATCACAAGTCTACCATGAGATCTGAGATTTTTTTCCAGTAATGATAGTGACTAACATTTATTGAATTTTTACTCAGTAGCAGGCTCTGGAGTAATCAATGTAATGAATTATTTTATTTACTGAAGATACAGTTACTTTCCACGCTTTACCAGTGAGGAAACTAAGAAACAGTGAGGACAAGAAGAGGTACTCTAGCCCAGGTCTACCTTATGCCCAAGCTTTTGTTCTTAACCACCTTGCTATAATACATTCTGCACTATTTCTGGTATGTTTGGGTGACTCCTTTAAAATTAGATCTGTTTCCACAGTTATCAGGAATATAGAGTAGTAAGTTTCTTGGCCACAAATTTATAGTCCAGAAATACACATCTACAAATAACTCTTAAATGAATTGAATTTATATTGTAAATATTGAAAATTTTTGATTCTTGATAGCTGTAGTAATAAATGTATACATAATGTTGAGGATAAGAGTCTAAAAATTAAATTTCTTCAGTGATAATTTTTATTCTGTAAGGGCTCTACAGAATAGAGACCAAATAATCAATCTTAACCCATATTATGATTTAACTTAGCATCCCAGTGTTATTAACCAAGATCAAATCCAATTAATTTAATAAAGATTCTGAATACTAGCTTTTTATTCCATACATTCATTAACATCCTATTTGAAACTTGGCAATATAGAATAAAAGCCTCTGGGAGATATATTAGATGTAGACATATTTATATAACATAAGTTTTCATATAGAGTGTAAATTGATTAGGGCTTTCTTTCCCTGAATAAATACTCAATTTCCCTAAATACATCATACAGTATTGATAAAATAGTTTAGTGTTATATTTAATACTATTATCATTATTAAAACTATCTAACATTCATCGAATGCTTACTAAGTTATTAGGATAGGCTTTATATATGCATTATCTCACTTAATGTTCACAATAACACTGACACAAATACAATCATCATCTCCATTTGCAGAGAAGGAAACTGAGGATAAGACAAGTTATTTGTCTAATAAGTGCTGGGGCCAGAGCATCAAACCTGGCCTTTCTCTTATGCTCTTAAGCATTCTGCTCTATTGTCTCAAATCATTTTATCTAGTATTTATTGTGGACTAACACTTGCAATCTCAGTTTTAGTGGCTCCAGGATAAACACAAAGAAAGAACTGCACACTGCCCCTGGCCTTATGGAGGTCATAAACTGGTATATTCCACATTGTTTCCCCGAAAAAGGCCTATAAGCTACTTTACTACATCATGTTTTTTGTTTCTTTTGTTTTTACACCACGGTGAATTCAGTCTTTGCTTTCTTTTACTTGCTGAAAGATAGTTTGCTATTTTATTCTGCTTCTAGGAAGCTACTTGGCAGAAGCAAACATAAAATTTTAGGTTACTTTTTAGTGTACACGTTGCATTGAAAACCGTGTGTTGCGATAGTTTACTATCTCCCCTTCCATTGATGCCCTTCCCCAGGAAGAGAAATGTTCCCACTTAACATTTATTTCTGAGATCACTGCGGTCTTGTTTTTCTAATTAAACTGCTCTAAGATTGTCAGTAGTAGCTTAATTGCTAAATATAGTGGACAATTTCATTTTCATTTCTCATTTCACTTAACCTCACTACAGCATGCAATGCCCTGACCACATCCTCATTTCTTAATTATCTCCTATTTTAACCTCTGAGGCACCATTCTCTCTGTATTCTCTTCCTAAATCTCTAAATGCATCCTTTGAAGTTGCTGTATTATGATTTCCCAAAATGAGGTCCACAAATGCCTAAGATTCATGGATCTAGTTTCTGGGGTCCATGAGTTCTCTTTCCCACTAAATCATATGATATTCTAGGATATTCACTATGTATTCTTATTCTTTTAATTCCAGCATCTAATATAAGGTCTGCAACAGAGTTTAGTGCTGAACAAATATCTACCGAACTTATGAAAGTCAGCTGAAGAGATATTATACATTGATAAAAACTAAAGCTCCATTATACGTATGTAAATCCTCCAAAACCTTGTAGGTGGTTTTGGAACATAGAGTAAAATCTCAAAGATCCAAATTAAAAAATCAGTGAGCAGTTTTCATGGTAGAATACATAGACTGGACAATTTCATTTAGGAAATATCACTAACTCTTTACTTGCTACTCTGTTTTTAGAACTGCATGAGACACCAAGAATACAAATATTCAAACATATCCCCCAAGCAGTTTATAATATAGCCATTGAGGCAAGATTAACTAGTGAAACAACAAGAAAAAATGTATATAATATAAATTGTATGCTAAACTATGTGGGGTAGACTGCAAATACTATCAATCATTGAAATAAAAGGTAGATATTTAAAAAAGGAAATAGTTAAGGGAGGCTCCCTGAACTTGCAATGGGAGGCATTGCATTAAAGGTCAGGGTTAGAAAGAGAACTATTGGGGATAGGAAAAACATGAGCAAAGATACAGACAAGAATGATTAGAAATATTCATGGACAATAGGAACTGGTGTAGCTAAACTGAAGATTATATATTGTGAATGGGAGGAGGGTTCATGATACCAGCTGATCTCCTAGTTCATCCAGTTTGACCCTTGTCTTTACTGTATTTTATGGCCCATTATGTCAGTTACCTCTCTATACAGACGTGAATGTAATTACCTGACTATAATTATTTATATCAGAAGATGTCACAGTATTTAGTGAGTTTCCTTTTTTTATTGTTACTTAATTGCTATCATAAGAAATGAGATAGGTAGCCAAAGCATTTATTTTGTTCTCCAGTATTAAAAAATAGATTATATTCTGTTTAAGTACTAGAATTATCTCTGATATATTTAATAAATTTTCTGTTATTAACAGAAATTCTAAAGGCTGTTTTCTGACTTCTAATGAATACACTGCCGATTCTCTTAATGGTATGTATTTAATGATTAAAGGCATAGTGATTGTTTTCTATAAATCAGAGTACAAAACCTTTTATCTCTTACCTGGGAAGAAAATTTGTACTTGACTTTGGTGTTAACAGAGAGAAGCAATAAATATGTTTCACTCTTCAATGATGTTTTACGCTTGGATTGTAAAGCAATTTGAATCATATTAATCTGGAACATTGGAAATTTTTCACTAAGCAGATGGGAGGAATTTTATACTTAACTTGAAATGCAGAGACCAAAGCTCAAATAAGTTAGAATCACACAAGCCTGAGACCAGATTTATTAAATAAAGCTGAAGAGTGTGTAGGGAAAATATTTTTAATAATTACTGTTTATCTGAATGAGAAATTTGGGATCAAAGGCACAATGCTGCAATCACTTATTTTGTATATGGAATAACTTTAGAAGTAGAGGAGTCTGGGAGGCTTGGAGTAGAATTTCCAAAGTAACCAAAGGTGTACACTTATCATCTTGTCCACTTCTTTATAATTCACTGTTTCATAGTTTGGAAAAATATAAAGAAGATGAAATGAAGGGGAAGAAGAGGAGGAAGAAGAATGCACTGTCAAAGCAGAATAAAGAAACCAAGCCTAAGGCAATCTAATGTGCCATATCGGAAATAAATATGGCACGTTAAAAGAGGAAACCAATATTTAAACTTAAATGTATACATATGGCTAAGAAAATGTCAATAACACTGCGTTGGACAACCCAACTTTAAAAAGAAAAAAAATCAAAAGGGAACAAGAGATTTTACACTATTTATAAATTCAGTGGCTGTTGCTTCTGAAAAGACACACGGAATTTAGTTATTTTGGTATATGTCTGATGCCATTTATACAGTAGCCATTATTCAACAATACCTTTGATTCAATTAAAGCTAATATTTTTGATTTCCCAAAGCTCTGAGTAGTAGTTTTACTTCAAATTGATTTTGTCATTATTTACTAAGAAGGGAAACTGTGGAGCAGACATAATAAAGATACCTTAAAATGGGAATTTACATCAGCTATTGGTTGATACACTTAAAACTTTAAAGTAATATTATAATCTTTTATTATTAAAGTTTATAAATGAGGCAGAAAGAAATTCTTCTATTCTTTCAGATAACAAGAATTCAGAGACTACTTTACTGATCAAATTAGTGAATTATTCATCAAAATGATAATTAGGACTGAGCATTTTGTAACTCTAAGGAGATATGTTTATCACTTCAAGCAATGATTAATTTGCTAATGGCATAGATAATTTTATATTTTAATTTTTGTCAATTTTAATATCAGTTTATATTATTTTGCTTAATTTTAAGAAAATAAAATATTAAACACAAAATCAATTTGAGGTGACCCTGGAGCAATGAATTACTATAATTTCACTTTTCTTTACTTTCCCTTCATTTTACTCCCTGTTGGAACTTCCAATAACACCTTTATAAATAAATCAGTCTTATGCTTCATTAGCATTTTGGTAAAGTCTCGGTGGTAAATCTAGATGGTTGAAACTAACAGCTACACAGGAGATTTCTGTTACACGTGGAAAAGATTTACTTACAACAACAAAAAAAGGCACCAAGATAATAATGAGTAATGAAGGGATATTGAGGGAAAGGCTATAGTTGGAAGCTCTTGCTGACTTCATGGGAATTTTCTATATCTGATACTCTTAAGGCTACCAGATGAGAAGTTAATCAATGGAGATTAAGGAGGAGCATGGTATGGGGTTTCCTAAGTACATTAAGGCCAAAGAAAGTAGAAAAAGTTCTAGTGGAGTATGTGAGAATTAAGGTAAGGAAAACAAGGTAAATGTAAACAAGGTACATTAACATATCTTCATTTGACAATGATCTTTCAACAACGTGTCTAACCACCTGCATGCATACCTACAAATCTGTTCCTCCTCTTACTTATCCACATTCTTAAACTCAGTGTGATGACTGTATTAGAATCGAATTCAACCTTATGTTATCAACTGTTTATTTTATTATAAATCATTTCAAAATGGATTCACGTATTATAATCTAACATCTTGGAAGTGTATAGCAATATTATTTTCAATAATTATGGAAAATAATTAAAAGACTGGCTATTGCAATAGATGAAGTTACAGAATTTATGTAATAGTTTGTGAAATTCCTTGGCTGTATGACACATTGTACATACACCAGCCAATGAGCTAAGAAATTTCAGTAAACTCTGGTCAAGCAGATGAAATAATATATAAGATTACATAAAATTTTTTAATTTTAATCCTATTTTCTCTCATATTATTCTTACCAAGCTTCAATTTCCTCATCTTTAAAATAGAGATACTAAAAATCTCTACATTCCATAGGATGGTTATGAAGACCTAATAAAACAGAATAAAATGTGTTGGAGTATTCTCCAAAAACTATCTTACATGAATGCTAGTTACTTCTGTTAATCCACTAGCTCTAATTACAGGGATCCTGATTAACGCAGTGGCATATAAATTAGATGACTCTCAAAATGTTCAAGGATTGAGTTTAAAATATCACCTTTATGCTTTACTAGAACACATTCATCTCAAGAAAGAGCATTATAACAATGCAAAGCTGTCACCTACTATGCGAAAACATCTATAGCAAACTAAATGTATACACTGTATAGAAAAACATTATGGGACACATAGGAGCTGGGCTACTGCTTAAGAGGATAGTAGAGAAGCAGGGGTATGTGAAGAAGTAAAAAAAATAAATCGATTTTTATTTTTGAGTCTGTGACTACATTTGTGAGATCGAGACTCAGTCAACCCAGCCATGGGCTCTTTCCTTCTATCTCTTCTTTATACTCCCCTAGATCTTTCTCCTTCTGCAGCTTCAGGCCTAAAGATAAATTAGGGCTGGAATTTATGGAAAGAACAAGAACAAAGAAAAATCATTTCAGCTTCATTTTCCTGGATCAACTAATTTCAGCATGTACTGCATTCCTATCAAATGCAAGAACATAAACTCCTTGAATAATTTATTCCCCTGGTTTAGAGGTAATCATGACTACTCAGTTTTTGAAAATTCTTTACTTAGCCTACAGAAATGCATTATTTTTCAAATTATTCGTGCTATATATAAAACAAAAATCATTCGTGAAAATTGATCTTGATTGACAGATCCCAGAGTTAGATATTTTAAAACAAAATGGAAATTGAGACACAAGAGAGAGAACCAGAAATTAAAATCTAAGAACTGTCAGGAAATACGTTGTTAATGAAGTAAAGTTCCCTAAAGGTGTTTTTTCATTAAGAATAATTTTCCTATTTTACATGAAACATAGTTTGTGTTTGCTAAAATCATGTCATGATAAAAAACAGTCAAGAGTGGTAATAATTCTGAACATTTGCAATAAAGAAAATAAAACTTCAATAACTAAAGAGTATTTTAATATAAAATCAATGGCCCAAGTGTGAATTTTAAAATAAACACAGGGAATAATGTATCACTTTTTTTATTTTATGTAATTATCATATATACATAAGTTAAGGTGTTTATGTGTTTTACACACATTTAATGAAAATCATGGTTTATAGTTGTAAATAATAAGTTGAGTTATTCTATGTATTTCACATGATAAAAATTTTTAACTAAAAGTTACAAAGTGCTAAATGCTTTAAAAACCGAGTAGATGACAGAGGACTTAAAATTTTCTTATTGGCTATCAATGGTTATATTCTACTTGAAATTATCAAAGTAAATCTATTTCTGTCAATTGCAAAATAAGTCTTTTCTTTTCTATGATAAATAAATTGCAAATTGGATTTTTTAAGAAAATATTTTAGGATTATGAATATATCTTTGGAACAAATAAATTCTAAATACACGGAAGAGGGGAAATGGATATGATAGAACCAGGAAAACTGAAGAGAAACCATACTAGAGAATGCTTATTGACAGAAAAGATGATGTTTTAAGAGCCCAAATCAGCCTCAGTATAATAAATGACAAATGCCACTCGTCTAAAAACTGAGCAAAACTGTTGTAAAGGAGAATGGCAAAATTGTACAGAGGATATTGAAGCTTACAATCCATTACAATCTTTTGAGACAATCATCATTGTTATGAGGTTCCAAATGTCTTCTTTTCACTAAAAAGGTATGTTAGATAACCTCTCATCTAGCCTACAGTCTAAACTGTAAATGGTCTTCTTATACACAAGTAAAAGATATAAGATCATTTAAAATAAGAAACTTGCCATTCACTAAAGATAATGACTGCCACCTTGAAAAAGTAACCTCTTGTCTCAAGACCCATAGGTATCTATAAATAATATCTTCGTGTAGTCTTATATTATTTAAGAATTTTCTAAAGTAAAGAAAGTATAGGAGGAACCTAGTGTCTCTAGTTGTTAGAATGAATAAAGAAAACTGTCAAGTCCATAAGAGATATGGAAATTCCATCTTCAACACTGGAGATTTTATTTCATATATGTTTTAAGTAGCTTTTCAAAAGCAAGCTGCAAGTCAAAAAATGACATCCCGAAATAACCACTTACACTACTGGCAGACACACACACACACACACACAAGACACACAAATAATATAAAGTGAGAGGCTTAGAAAAGACACTGAAGTGTGATAATTTTCTAAAATCAAACAGTAATGATAGTGGATAATACTTATAGAGCATTTAATATATGCTAGGCAATTTTTTTAAACAATTCACATGTATTAATTCACTTAACCCTTACAACAAAACTATGAGATTGGTAGTATTAATTATCGTGCCCTTTCTTACTGAGAGAAAGCATGCAAAAAAAAAAAGTGGGACAAGATTCAAACTGGCAATCTGTTTCTTCATGCCATTTTCTTAAAAATTATGTTATTCCTCTTTAAGTAAAAAAAAAAAAAATTGGGGCAAAAATTCAATACCCTAAACATCTTTTAATGTTTACAATAAACATCTGCAGGAATCACCCTCAGTAAATTATTTGTAACTATACTATAAGCATAGCTTAAAGAATGACAATATATTCAGATAAATCATTAATCTGAATAATTATTCTTTAAATTTCCATGTCAAGTTAATCTCTAAACGTGCCTCATTTTCTGAAAATAGCCAAAAGCATAAAGATTCTCTTCTTCTTAATAAAAAGTCCTTTAAATTTTCTCTTTTTCTTAATAGAAAGGCCTTTAAATTAAAGGCAGCTATGTGGTTTATATGTCACTCAAGACATTTGAAACTATTTCCTTTTTTTTTTTTTTTGAGAATTCAGAAGCCTATTTCAAGGCTGGCAGACATACAAAAACTCCATGGTTTGATGCTAAATTTACTTCAAATAACATTTGCACTAGTCACACAAGCAAATAATTTATAAGATGACGCTATTTTCAAAAACACTAATTGTTTATTTTTCCCCCAGGTAGGGTTAGCCAAAATATAATAGATTAAAGACACTGAACTATTGTCTTAATATAAATCTAATCCAAGGCCAAAAAGAATTTTAAAAAAGAGTGTGAAGTGTATTCTGCAATACAGCTAAGGAGTCCCCAGTCTGTAATACTGGTTGAGCTTTAGTAACAACTGATCAGATAAATGTTCAACCAGAAGTTAATGTTGAAATAATAATACTAATTATACTAGAAAATATTCATCAAGCTGTTTTATGTGGCAAATCCCCTACTGAGTGCTTTTCATTTTTTAATTTATTTAATCCTTTGAAAAGTCCTATGAAGTGAATACCATTATCATCCTCACATTAGAGATGAGAACAATCCTAAAATCAGTCTGATTATTGGCATAATGCATAATGCACTGGACAAATGCCCACTGTTTGTGCATTCTGAAATGTTGCATTGTCTGCTAAGAATTATGACACTTCTCCAAGTCATTCACATTCCCAAATGAAATAATTTAAATCAAAATTATCAACATTCTCAGACCCACTGAATCTGCTCAGTATTCTTACTCGGACCTCAAACTATTCAGAAAGCACCCACTTCATCCTGTACAGTAGCACATAATAATTCTAGAGTAAATTCTGCACCACCTGCTTCAGTGCTGACCTCACCACTATTTAAGATGCTCTTGAACAACCACAGTTTGTGTTATGCGCATCATATTTATCCCAGTTTTCATGTTTATTCCCACTGCTACCACTCTGGGCCAGGTCTTTCATGGAATGGCCTCAAAAATTATCTTCCTGCATCTAATCTCTTCCATCTTACAATCTGTTCATTCAACAAACATTTATTGAGCACTTACTATATGCCAGGTATTGTAGATACAGTGGTGAAAAAGACACATTGATTCTTGCTCTCATAAAGCTTATAGCCTGAGTATAATTAAAACCTAAAATGTCTCTCACTGTTTTTGAGACAATTTCAAATTCCACAATTTTGTATTTAAGGTAATTCAAGATACAATTCCAAACAATTTCTACATATATCTCTTTCAATACTATTCAACATAAACTCTCAAATATAGTCAGAGAAGTCTCCGCACTATCCTTTAAATAAGAAATATTCATTCTCAAATGTAAATCATTTCTCAAGGTATTTCCTCCAGGTGAGTTTTCTTCACTGTCTTCTCCTTGATTACAAAGCACTACTCATCACTCTTTCAACAACAGATCAAATCTCTGCCTTGCCATAAAAATTTCCCTCATTCCTCCAGCTAATGTCTTTCTTCTCTGAATTGCTCAGAATTTAAATTTACACCAGTGTTTCCAATTCTCAGCTGTAAAGGGCATCAAAGAACATTGAGAGTATATCGTAGCATACTTAAGACCAAATTATGACTACAAGTCTTCTAAGTTAAAAGGGAGACTCTCAGGATTTGTGCTGATGCTCTTTTGTCTGTGTGAAGGATAACATTCTCCCAATGCCATCTGGATAAGGCAGCTTTAGGCTCATGCCTCTCCTTGGACCAACCAGCCCTCCCTCCACCTTTGCCAACCTATCCCTGGTGAACATGCTGATCATCAGCACTGATCTGCCAGCAGGCGACATCCGAGGAGTGCAAACAGCAGGAGCAGAGCCCCCAGACCACCCATCCTTCCTCAGAGAGGAAGGTACCTCACTTAGCACCTTCTGCAGGAAGGAAACGCCCTTGGAGAGTTTCTTTCCATATGCCGCAAAATCAAGCCGGAGAATCTGGGGAAATGCTTGCGATGGGAACGTGCCATCCTATAAATTCAAGTTCACCGATGAGGCTGAAAGAAAGCGGGAACAGTACGTGCCAAGTTTGCCTTGCTCACAGAAGCGAGCCTTAGCCGCTTCCTGAAGATACGAGCTGGAACTCTTAGGGGTAAAGCTGACTGAGCTCACACATTTCACCCCTGGCCTACTTTGTTTATCTCGAGACCACTGAAGCATTCAGTCTAGACCATACAGCATTTCCAGTATCTCCTGTTACTTCTTTCCCAAGCATCTGGCTTTTCTCAAGCCCAATGTGACTCATCCTCCGTGGCCTTGTGCTGGGATCCAAGAACTCCTGCGGAACCTCCCACCCATGCTTGGGTCACCGAAGACAACCGCTGAAGTCTGGGGCCTGTCCTGCAAGGTGACCTGTCAAACAGTCCAAACTTGGGTTTTCTTTCTGGACCGTGACCCTGGGGCCTTTGAAGAGGACTTTATAGTGGACTTCAGAACTCAGTGAAGGGAGCAGTCAGGGAGCTCCTGTCCTGGAAACTCTGCCTTAGACCTGGCATCTGGGAACTTCTTGAGGTAGAAGCCCTGAAACCCCTGGGGAAGCCTCAGCTCCCACGCAAATCGGTTTTCACGTCATTCCTGTCCATTGTATCATGGTGTTCATTGTTTTGGTTTTTCCTCATTTCTGCAATGTTTAAAAACCCACTCATCCACAAGGATTTATTGAGTACTTGTAACATAACAGTGCTAAGCTAACTGCTTTGGTAAAGGCTTCTGATCTCCAGAAGCATACCACCGAGGTGAGATAATAAAAATAATCCATATAAAGGGAAAAAAAAGGAGAAACTCTCAAAAGTTTGCATTCCATAGAAATATATCCAAGGTGCTGGTGAAGTTCTAGTTCTTAGGTTGCAAGATATGTTTATGGTTGTTCATTTAATATGGTGAATATATATATAGTACAAATAATAATGGATAAATATATATTACTTTTATGTAGCAGATATTTCTTTCAAAAAGTAATAACATGTCATTATGAAAGAGGAAGAATATAATAATGAATCTATCCCCTTTGTTCACTCATTTTTTCAAACAAATAATAACATGAAATATCAGGTACTAAATTAGAGGAGCAGAATTCAAAAGTGGACCCCAGGATTTACTGCTCCCTGTATGCACACATTGCATAAATCCTGAGACTGTAAAGGTGACGAATTTTACTCTCAATGATTAGACTCTATGGAACAGCTAACATTTAAAAATTTTATTTATTTATTAATTTTTTATTTTTTAAAGGGGGGGTAATTAGGTTTATTTATTTATCTTAATGGCTGTACTGTGAATTGGACCTAGAATCTTGTGCATGCTAAGCATGCACTCTACCACTGAGCTATATCCTCCCCTTGAACAGCTAACTTTAAAATAAGGAGATTATCAAGGTGAGCCTGATTTAATCACATGAAACCCTTCAAAAGTAGAGAGTTCTCTCTGGCATTTTTTTTCCCCGAAAGAGGAATAAGTCGGAAACCTGAAACATGAGAAAGATTCAACATGCTGTTCCTGGAGGTGATGGACCTGATAAGGAATATGGCCAGCCTATTTAACTGAGAATAGTCCACAATAGACAGCCAGGAAATAAATTGGGTCCTCAGTCTACAACCAAAAGAAACTGCATTCTGCGAACAACCTAAATGAACTTGAAAGCAGATGTTTCCCCAGAGTTTCTGGGTGAGGACTCAGCTTGACCAACATCTTTTTTTTTTTTTTTTTTTTTTTGCGGGGTGGGGTGGGGTGGAGATTGATTGACTGATTGACTGATTGATTAATGCAGGTGCTGAGGACTGAACCGAGGACCTCGTGCATGCTAAGCATGTGCTCTACCACTGAGCCATATCCTCCCCCAACTGACAGAAATCTTGATTTTTCAGCCTGAGTAGAGAACCTACCTGTGCTGTGCCAGATTTCTGACCTACAGAATTTTGAGATAAAAAACGAATGTTGTTTTAAGCCCCTTAGTTTGTGCTAATTTGTTATGCAGCGGTAGAAAACTAATACACAATCTTTTGGAGAAGAAAAGTAAATCTAGAAATATGCATTACATTTTTCTAGTGTTCAAAAAGCTAACATCTGAAGCAAAACACTTTACTTAAATCATGTCTTGCTCTTAAAATATTGTCTTCTGAACTGACACGTTAGTTTACATGATGACACATTAGTTTACATGATTAGTTTACCGTAACCTCCACTACTAAAATCTCTTTCAGAATCTTTAATCTTTCAAATCTTCCTGACTTTTAAATACATGCTGAAAATTCTGATTATTCACTTATAAATGCAGCAGGATTGGAAAAGTAAAGTAATGGATGTTAGCAACACCATACATATGAAGTAAGGATAACTCAAAGCACTGAAATATTGCTCATTTTTAGGACTCATTTCACAATTCATGTATGGTTATGGGTTGAACTGTAGCTCTCCAAAAGATATGTTGAAGCCCTAAACCCCAGTACCTCAGCATGTGAGTGGATTTGAAAACAGAGTTAATGTGATGTAACTAGTTAAGATGAAATCATATTGGAGAAGGATGGACCCTCAATCTAATATGATTGGTGTCCTTATAAGAAGAAAAGAAACAGATTCAGAAAGAAGATAGCCATAGGAAGATGGAGGCAGAAATTAGATTTATGTGGCCACAAATCAAGGAACACTAGGGCTACTGGAAGCTGGAATAAGCAAGGAAGAACCCTGCCCTAGAGGCTTTAGATGGATCATGGCCCTGCTAACACATTAGTTTTAGACTTCTAACCTACGTAACTGTGTTATGTTGTTCTGTGCTATTGTTGTAAACCACTCAGTTTGCAGTGCTTTGTTATAGCAACCCTAAGAAACTAATACAGATTTTGGTAGTGGTAAGTGGGATGCTGCTGTAACAAACACTTAAAAATGTGGCGGTAGCTTTGGAATTAGATAATGGGTAAAGGCTAGAAGAATTCTGAAGCATTTGATAGAAAAAAATCTTAATTGTCTTGGAGAGATTGTTGGTTGATATAAGGACATTATAGGCAATTCTGGTGAGGTCTCAGAGAAGGAGAGCTGTGAGAAAGTTTCTATAGTCTATGGGAATCATATAAATAAATATATATATTCACCCCATCCCCAAATCCCTTAAAATTGTAATCCATCAACTCTAAGTCCAAAATCTCATTTAAATATAATCAACTCAAAAAGTTCCAAGTTTTACCTTCTAAATCATCTAAATAAGGTATGAATAAGACTAAGATTCATTCTTACTTACATATATATATATACAAACAATATATACAATATATTACATATATATAATTTTATATATATCATCATGTTGTTGGAAAAATGATTGTTAAAGGTGCTTCTGTTGATGTCTTAGACAGAAATGAGAAACCTACTGTTGGACACCGCAGGAAAGGTGATCCTTGTTATAAAGTGGCAGAGAGTTTGCCTGAATTATGTTTTACTATTGGGTCCAAAGTAGAATTTATAAGCAATGAACTAAATAAGCTGAAAAGATTTCCAAGCAAAATATGGAAGGTGAAACCTGGTTTCTCCTTGCTGCTTATAGTAAAATATAAGAGTAAAGAGATAAATTCAGGAAGGAATTGCTTAGCAAAAAGGAACCAGCACTTGATGATTTGGAAAATCATCTCAGTCCATCCAGAGAGTCAGAGTGTGCTCTGGAAACAGGACCAAGATGGTGGCTGGGCAAATATTTACAAGAGTTTAGGCAATCAACTTACATGACTTATGGAGCCAATCACCCATCTCAGCAACAGCCAGGAAGAGACACAAGGTCTTCAGTAAAGGATCTGTGGAGAACTTTGTGTCTAATGGGGTGAATCCCCATGATATTCATGGAAGACCAACAAGTTTTTGAGGATTTTATACCAGCAGAAAAACTGCCAGTCTGAAATGAAATGGACAGAGACAGGATGAAGTCAAAGAAGAATGGCTCCAAGGGCAGAGCCATGGATTTAGAGACTGGGGCTAACAGGACTTCATCGGGCCAAAAGGATGGGACATTCCACCCACAGCAAGCTCAGAAGACTAAGCATCAAGTCATTGATGATATTTCTCAGGAATTTAAGTCTTGTGTAATTTGTCCTGATGAGTTTTGGACTTGCTTGGGACCCACAATATGTTTTCTTTCAACTTCTCCCTTTGGGAATGGGAATGACTATCCTATGCCCGTCCTACCACTATATTTTGGAAGCAGATGACTTGTTTTCTATTCTTACAGGCCCTCAGATAGAGAGGAATTTTTCTCCAGAATGAATCTTACTCAATATTATTCATACCTTATTAAGATGATTTAGAAGGTAAAATTCAGAACTTTTTGAGTTAATTATATTTGGATGAGATTTTGGACTTAGAGTTGATGGATTAGAGTTTTGAGGGATTTGGGGTGGGGTGAATGTATCTTGTATGTGGGAAGGATATGAATATTAGGGATTCACAGGGTGGACTGTTGTGGGTTGAACTGTGTCCTTCCCAAAAGACAGATAATAACGTCTTAATCTGTAATACCTCAGAATGTGAATTTATATGAAAATTAGAATCATTGAGGATTTTATTAGTTAAGGTAAAATGAGGTCATTCTTGGGTAAAGTAGGCCTTTAACCCAATATAACTGGTGTTCTTAAGAGGAGAGACAGACACAAAAAGACAACCATGTGATGATAGAGACATCATATTTACACTTCCACAAGCCACAAAACACCAGGGGCTATCAGAAGCTGGAACAGGCAAGAAAACATCTCCACCTAGAGGCTTTATTGAGAGTTTGGTATTCCCTTTTAAGAGACAACTGGTACCTATGTACCTTAACATAAGAAACAACTTCCAGGAAAACTTTAGTCCCCCAATAAAGTACTATATACTGTGATATATTGATATCTCCTAGGTGAACTTGAGTTCTAAATAAAGTTATGAAGCTGCTTAAAGGAGTAAATCAAACCAAATTTAGTAAAACAATGACTTTGATTCTTTTCAGTTTCAAAGGACATAGAAATATAATGATCCAGGATCCATGGGGTCAAAAGAGACATAAAATATGATGGTAATTTATATGGGGCAGTGTTCCACTGCTGAGCAATAAATCTCCAGATTACATCATAGTTCAAACTCTGAAGAATTTACTCTTATCTGTAGAATAAATAGTTGGCTTTCAAATATTTATTCTATTTTTTCATTCGTGGAATTGTATATGATTATATCTTCAAAGTGGATGTTACAGCTAAAGAAATACCAAAAATGAATACTTTCTGATTGCTAAAAACAATCTTCAAGTCATACTATTAATAGAGACTGCCATTTTTAGATAAAGAAATTATAAGAAGATCTAGAATGTATTTCCTCTTTTTTCTTTTGTTTATCAGAGGATAAAGAAAGCCTGAATCCTATTTTACAGAAAATATTTAAGTGTAATAGTTAACAAATTTTAAAGAGCTTGCTTTTATTGTAACATTGTTAAATAAAAAAATATAAAGCTCTGAAATTCCTTAAAAGTCATATGCTTTGCTTGCCTTATATATGCAGTTTTTAATGTCTATAGAATATATGTCTACTTACTTCTCATATTTTATTTTTCTAGATATTCAATTTATGTGAGTTTTTGTCTCATATTATCCATTTATGACTATCTTCAACAAAAATGACCCTGTGAATGAGATGAAATATCTCAGGTGTGTGCATCCTGGTAAGATATACTTAATAAATATGCAAATCAATCAATTTATCTCTCTCCTCAGGCAGAAAGGGTGTATGAATTCATAAGAATCACTTTAAATTCTACTGAGTGCACCAAAAGTATTTCCAGGAAGTACTGGAGAGAAAGTTTAAATGTTATGTTTGTCATATGGACATACAATATTGGCATCATCATATACAGTTACTTATTCCAAATTCAGAAACAGCAAGACAGATCTGAAACCCAGCATTATTTACTGTTTCCAGCCAAGTTTCATAAAGCAGAGGATGAGTGAATGCAACCAGATTCAGAATTATAATATGCCATTCTATTCTAGTCTGACAGATGAGGTAAACATGCTACATGAACTCTCTTCATCTGATTTCAACAGGCAGAATGATATTTGTCTAACCTGATACAACTGACAGCCTTTCACACTTTGCATCATGTAAAGTATGAAAACATGCACAACTGTTTGTGAAATTTCAAAGGAAACCAAACAAGTACAAAACATAGATGAAATATTTTTGTGACTATGTCTGTAACAGTGAAGTGACAATCTGAGAGAAATATATACAAATAAGTAAATATTCTTAACCCAATTCCATGAATATTTCAAACAATGGTATTGATATGGCACAGATTATCCAAGTATCCAGATATTTTTCTCAAGCCCTTTTTTTTACTTTTCTTGTGTAAACATAGTACACATTTTATATAGCAGTTTGTGTATCTTAAAGAGCCTCTTGATTTTCTAACTTTGATTTTTGCATAAAGTTTCCAGTAATTTAAATAATATATCATAAAGATTTGTAAAATTAAGCCAAGTAAAAAAGGGAAAAAATCTCTCATATGAACTGACATTCTATAAAACAAGAACATACGGATGGCGAAACTGGGTCACAGTAATGTTCTATCCAATCAAATATTCTCTCTCAGAGAAAAGAATGTCTTAAATGTCAGAGATGGCTTCCTGGATATTACCTTCAGGATGTTAAGAAAAACAATAATAATAATACATTATATCTGGATAGTAATCAATAGTTTGCAAGATCTACTGACATACATATTTACCACAATGCTATGAGTTCTTTTCCACAACTATAGAAGATAAAGAAATGCAGATGGTAATTGTGATGGAAATAATTCTTTTACATATGAGAAAACTGAAGGATCTTGCCTTAGATGTCCAAGGCTAATAAAGGAAATTTAGGCCTAATATTAAAATCTGGTGACATATGTTTTGACTACCATACATCTGTAGGCTTGCTAGTTCCCTTAAAAATATATTTTAGATCTTTCATCCATGTAATTACTAAAATTTTTATTTAAATAATTTTATGTGTTCTTTTTGTACCATTTATTAAGAATAATAAAGTCCAGCCCTTATTATTCTTTACTTAGTCTAAGCTTGCCTTTCCCAATCAAATGCACCCAAATTTTAGTACTCTCACATGCTGTGGAAAAGTTTGCATTCAATTTGGTATGATTCTATAGATTTCAATTGTAACTATCCTCAGATTTTGTCTTTCTAAGATGAATTTATAATCTTTCTAGTCAATCACCAAAAACATTATATTAATTGATTGCCCAATAAATAATCGTTTTAAATTTTACTTGAAAAAATGTTTCAATAGCTTTTGCTAAATTTAATGCCCATATACTTTAAGAAGCTAATTATTTTAACCAAACTTTTGGAAATTTGGGGAGAGAAGCAATTATTTCCGTAGTGTCTATTTTGGGATCCAAAACTGGCCTCCAAGAGGTCAAAGAGTAGTAATTTAATCCATAATAAACAATAATGCTGAAAAATATTGTGGCTGAAATAACTGTAAAAATAAGCATATTAATTATTCATATGATTCTGTGAGGAATTTATAGGAAGTAATTCAAGTCTGTGTATAAATAAAAATCTCTCATTATTTTCTCCAAATAATCATTATACTACTTTTTACACGTAAACCACAAGGGTGAAAGACTGTCTGTTAATAGAGGTATTACTGTTACAAGTTTAAACAGATAAGAGGCACAGACATTTGCTTTATTCTCACATCCCAGCTCTCAGTTGGAAAAATAATACTATAAAACACTTACAGTAGTAGAAGAGAATAGTTTCAATGTTGGAAACATATAACTGATAAAGTTGCTAATAGTTGCTTTTGTCAGAGAACTTCCTTTATTATAAGTAGTTTACAAGTTCATAGAATATAGTTATGTAAAAAGTAGCTTTTTCTGGATTTTATTAGGGGAAATTCTTAAAAACTGCCAAGAAATTGATCAGTCATTAATTCATTATATAAACAGTTATTGATGTCTACCTATAATCCAAAAATGAGGCTAGGAACTTGAGAAACCTGTAATAATATAATTCTCTGATAAATACTAGAAGAGTAATAATGTTCAAGAAAATACCACAGTAGCAGATACATGCACACAAAAGACATGTAAAAGAATGGTCATAGCAGTAATATTTATAAGAAAAAGATGAAAAAAAATACCCATAGACAGTAGATCATAAAAAAGAACTGAGATATAGTTATACAATGGATTGCTATGCAGTTATGAAAAATAATGAACTATACTGCTACACACAACAGTAGATTGAGGATGAATCTCCCAGACATAAGATTGAACAAAAAAATCCAGATACAAAAGAACATACACCATATAATGCCATTTATATGTTTCTAAATATGCAAAAATAATCTTCAGTAACCAGAATTGTGGTTATCTTGAAGTAAGACAGGATGATAGTTGGAGTGTTAGCAGGTAAAGGAGGCTTAACACCATTTATTGAAGAGACTCCTTTCCCCACTGTGCATTCTTGGTGCCTTTGTCAAAAATTAGTTGACTGCATATACTTGGTTTCATTTCTGGGCTTTTGATTCTGTTCCATTTTCTACGTGTCTGATTTTATGCCAACACCATACTGTTTTGATTACTATGAGCTTTATAATATAATTTAAAATCAGGAAATGTGATGCCTCCTGGTTTGCTCTTCTTTCTTAAGTTTGCTTTGGCTTTTCAGAGTCTTCTGTGGTTCCATATAAATTTTAGAATTGTTTATTCTATTTCTGTGAAAAATGCCATTGAAATTTTGATAGGGATTGCACTGAATCTGCATATTGCTCTCAACAGTATGGACATTTTCACAATATTAATTCTTCCAGTCCATGAATATGGAATACCTTTCAATTTATTTGTGTTATCTTCAATTCTTTCATCAATGTTTTATAGTTTTCAGTGTACAGATCTTTCATCTCCTTGATTAAATTTATTCTTAATTTTTTTTTTAATTATAGTTAATCATACTGCATTGTATACTGGAAATTTGCTAAGAGAGGAGATTTCAGGAACTCTCAACATGTAAAAAATAGTAATATGTGAAAAGATGAATATGTTAATTAGCTTAACTGTAGTAATATTTCACTATGTATATCAAAAAATCATGTTGTACTCCTTTTGTGGCTGTTTTTTTAAAATAGCATAAAATAAAAAATTTATAAAAAATAAAGAGAGTAAATAATAAAAATCAAAAGGAAGCATGGCAAGAGTATTACAGGCAGAATAAACAACATCAATAAAAATACGGAGGTACGAAAGTATGCTATATGTTTGAAAAATCAAATACTGGTTTCAAAGTATTGGCCCTAAGTCAAAAAGCCATAGGTCTAAGATCGGGCTCTGCCACTTCCAATTAGACTTTGGAAAATTCATCTAGCCTACACATATTAAGCAAAATCTCTCTTGTCTACAAAACGAAAATTACATTAATAACTAACTTTTGTGAGTATCTGATCCCAGATAGTCTGTTTCAAAAGCCTGAGTTCTAACCTCCACACTATATAGCCTCTCCCTAGGTTATATACACTCTTACTTGTTTAATTAAAGATCTCTTTTTAGCTAATATTGTTAATTGCTATCATGCTTTGCTAAAAGTCAAAGCTAACACTACTGTTAAAACTGTCTTTTCAATTTTTTTATTATAATAATCCATGTGATCATTTATCCCATTTATCCCATTGTCACTTATGTCTTAGCAAAGAAGCAGCAACCATCAGTCTACACTTCCTCCTCCTGGAAGTAACACTTGAATTCCTCACACATGCTTGTTTTCATAATTCTTCCTTATTATCTTATAGATTCACAAGAAATTTGCACCTCTTGGGGAGTGATGGAAATGTAAGATATTTTGATTGTGGTGGTGGTATCACTGGTGTATACATCTATCAAAATTCATCAAATTGTACATCTGAAATATGTGTAGTTTACTGTACAGGAATCATACTATAATAAAGGTATTAAAGAAAAAAAGAATTTCAAGAATATTAGGTTCCATTAGTTAATTTCATGTCTCTGCACCAGTAGAACACTAATAGCCCTTGCTCAATCAAAGTGCATTAGTGATTTTTGTAAATGTGCTTAAAAATAAGTACATGCTCTATTTTTATGAACAAACAAAATAGATGCAATATCTTGACACAGTAAAGATCAGCTAGTCATACAGTTTGCCAGAAATCCATTTTGTCACCACTTGCCTAAAATTTAAAATATGTGACCTGAAATAAAACTTTTAAAACTCATTTGTTATAAATGTATTTATTCATGAAAGTGGAAAAATATGATATTAACTAATACTTCCATTCACCAGAAAAGGAAATAACCAGCAAATTTCTCATTATATAATGTGATCAAAGAGAAGAGTGGAAATAGAAATAATCACAACAATGGGTCAATGAGGAAATCAAAGCTGAAATTAAAAAATACCTTGAGGCAAATGATAATAAAAGCACAACCACTCAAAACCTATGGGACACAGCAAAGGCAGTGCTAAGAGGGAAGATTATAGCGATACAGGCCTTCCTCAAAAAAGAACAATCTCAAATAAACAATTAAACCCACCACCTGAATGAATTAGAAAAAGAAGAATAAAAAGCCCCAAAAAGCAGCAGAAGGAAGGAAATAATAAAGATCGGAGAGGAATTAAATACAATAGATATTAACAAGACCATAGAAAAAATCAACCAAACCAAAAGCTGGTTTTTTGAAAAAGTAAATAAAATCGACAAACCTCTGGCCAAACTCACAAAGAAGAAAAAAGAGAGAGCACAAATTAGCAAAATAAGAAAGGAAAATGGAGAAATTAAAACAAACAAAATAGAAATACAGAATATCATACGAGAATATTATGAAAAACTATATGGAACCAAACTGGATAACCTAGAGGAGATGGACAAGTTTCTGGAAACATACTGTCCACCAAGACTGAATCAAGAAGAATCTGAACACTTGAACAATCCGATCACTAGAAAGGAAATAGAGATAGCTATTAAAAACCTCCCTACAAATAAAAGTCCAGGACCAGACGGCTTCACCAAGGAATTCTACCAAACACACAAAGAAGAACTCATACCAGTCCTTCTCAAACTCTTCCAGACGATTGAAAAGGAGGGAATACTCCCAAACTCATTCTATGAAGCCACCATCACCCTGATACCAAAACCAGGCAAAGACACTACAAAAAAAGAGAATTATAGGCCAATATCACTGATGAACATAGACGCCAAAATCCTCACCAAAATTTTAGCAAATAGAATCCAACAACACATAAAAAAGATTATACATCATGACCAAGTGGGGTTCATCCCAGGGACACAAGGCTGGTTCAACATACGCAAATCAATCAGTGTAATACATCACATCAACAAGAGAAAGGACAAAAACCACATGATCATCTCAATAGATGCAGAAAAAGCATTTGATAAAATTCAACACCCATTTATGATAAAAACTCTCGCCAGAGTGGGTATAGAGGGAACATATCTCAACATGATAAAAGCTACATATGACAAACCTACAGCCAGCATAGTACTCAACGGTGAAAAACTCAAAAGCTTCCCACTAAAATCTGGGACAAGACAAGGATGCCCACTATCACCACTCCTATTCAACATAGTCCTGGAAGTCCTAGCCAAGGCAGTCAGGCAAGAGAAAGAAATAAAAGGGATCCAAATTGGAAAAGAAGAGGTAAAAGTGTCATTATATGCTGATGACATGTTACTATATATAGAAAACCCTAAAAGGTCCACACAAAAGCTACTAGAGCTGATTGAAGAATTCAGCAAGGTAGCAGGTTACAAAATTAACGTTCAAAAATCAGTTGCATTTCTTTACACTAACGATAAATCAACAGAAAAAGAAAGTAAAGAAACAATCCCCTTTAAAATAGCACCCAAAGTAATAAAATATCTGGGAATAAATCTAACCAAGGAGGTGAAAGAATTATACACAGAAAACTATAAACCATTGATGAAGGAAATTAAAGAAGACTTTAAAAAATGGAAAGATATTCCAATGCTCTTGGATTGGAAGAATCAATATTGTTAAAATGGTCACACTGCCCAAGGCAATCTACAGATTTAATGCAATCCCTATCCAATTACCCAGGACATATTTCACAGAACTAGAACAAATCATAATAAAATTCATATGGAACCATCAAAGACCTAGAATTGCCAAAGCACTACTGAAGAGAAAGAAAGAGGCTGGAGGAATAACTCTCCCAGACTTCAGACAATACTACAGAGCTACAGTCATCAAGACAGCATGGTATTGGTACCAAAACAGACATATAGACCAATGGAACAGAATAGAGAGCCCAGAAATGAACCCACAAACTTTTGGTCAACTCATCTTCGACAAAGGAGGCAAGAATACACAATGGAATAAAGACAGTCTCTTCAGCAAATGGTGTTGGGAAAACTGGACAGCAGCATGTAAAGCAATGAAGCTAGAACACTCCCTTACACCATATACCAAAATCAACTCAAAATGGATTAAAGACTTAAACATAAGACAAGATACAATAAACCTCCTAGAGGAAAACATAGGCAAAACATTATCTGACATACATCTCAAAAATTTTCTCCTAGAAGAAATAAAAGCAACAACAAACAAATGGGACCTAATGAAACTTACAAGCTTCTGCACAGCAAAGGAAACCAGAAGTAAAACAAGAAGAAAACCTACGGAATGGGAGAAAATTTTTGCAAGTGAAACCGACAAAGGCTTGATCTCCAGAATATATAAGCAGCTCATATGACTCAATAAGAAAAAAATAAACAACCCAATCCAAAAATGGGCAGAAGACCTAAACAAGCAATTCTCCAAGGAAGACATACAAATGATCAAAAAGCACATGAAAAAATGCTCAATATCACTAATTATCAGAGAAATGCAAATCAAAACTACAATGAGGTATCACCTCACACCAGTCAGAATGGCCGTCATTCAAAAATCCACAAATGACAAATGCTGGAGAGGCTGCGGAGAAAGGGGAACCCTCCTACACTGCTGGTGGGAATGCAGTTTGGTGCAGCCAGTATGGAAAACAGTGTGGAGATTCCTCAAAAGACTAGGAATAGACTTACCACATGACCCAGGAATCCCACTCCTGGGCTTGTATCCAGAAGGAAATCTACTTCAGGATGACACCTGCACCCCAATGTTCATAGCTGCACTTTTTACAATAGCCAAAACATGGAAACAGCCTAAATGTCCATCAACAGGTGACTGGATAAAGAAGAGGTGGTATATTTATACAATGGAATACTACTCAGCCATAAAAACCGACAACATAATGCCATTTGCAGCAACATGGATGCTCCTGGAGAATGTCATTCTAAGTGAAGTAAGCCAGAAAGAGAAAGAAAAATACCATATGAGATTGCTCATATGTGGAATCTAAAAAACAAAAACAAAAACAAACAAACAAACAAACAAAAACAAAGCATAGATACAGGACAGAAATAGACTCACAGACAGAGAATACAGACTTGTGGTTGCCAGGGTGTTGGAGGGTGGGAAGGGATAGACTGGGATTTCAAAATTGTACAATAGATAAACAAGATTACACTGTATAGCACAGGGAAATATACACAAAATGTTATGATAACTCACAGAGAAAAAAATGTGACAATGAGTGTGTATATGTCCATGAATAACTGAAAAATTGTGCTGAACACTGGAGTTTGACACAACATTGTAAAATGATTATAAATCAATAAAAAATGTTAAAAAAAAAAAGAAAGAAAAGACTGAAGAAATGTTCACTTGTTAAAGAACTTTGTGGAAACAATAAGTGATGCTGTCTAACTGGTTGATTTTGTTTAAAAGAACTTATAGGTAAAGTAGAAATGATTGAAATTTTTAACAAAAACTGGCCATGTTTAAACTACTATTTGGAATAGCCATGGAAAGGCATGTTGATGGGTTGAATGTGGGGTATTAGAGAAATAGAAGAGTCAGTAATGACTAAAATTTTTGCATGAACAGCTGGACACATGGAGTTGCCACAAACATGATGAAGAAAACTTGAGGAGTAGCAGGTTTTGGAAGGAAATTCAAGAGTTGAAATTGATGATGAAGAGTTAATGGCGAAATGAAAAAGATTATCAAATACCTAGTTTAAGAGAATGTGTCCAAGAAATTGGTGCTCACTAGGAAGCAAGAAATGGTTCTGAAAGTCAGGGGGAAACAAATCTATTTTTAATTGAGTTATAAGATCAGTAGATCAGAGCAATTCTCAAGATTATTTATTATCTTAATTAATGCCAAAAAAAATGAGACAAGTAAAAAAAAAAATGTGACCTAGATAATGTTAGGGAGATTTCTAACTTGATGGACAACTGGTCTTAAAAGCATATTATTTAATGGATAGATGACAAAATTGGAGAGAGATTTCTAGACGTCTTCCATAGGCTTTTTCACTTGGTTCAGTCTTATTCAGCATAAATAATATCAATCACAGATGGCAAATCAAAGAGATATAGTAAATGTATTGATTGCAGAATTATGATTTTTTTAAAAAACAACTTAATAAAAAAGTACTCAAGCAAAATGGCATACTATGAAGCTCCAAGCCCTTATTCTCCCATTGGTACATGAAAAAAGAGAAGAAAAAAAAAACCTGGCTGAAATAACTTTATAGAAACTTTGGGAAACAAAATTCCTCAGCAATCAAGCTAATGCCCAATTAAGAAAAGCAACATTCAAAGCAGTAGGAAAATTCATGGCACTTTTCTTTAGTCCAAACCTTCATAATGCAACCCAAACTTGGTCTGGCAAAGGCTCCAGCCCAGTTCTCAATCCTCTACCTTCCCTAAACTGGAAACAGCAGATCAGACTTTACTTGCAAGGTTCTAACTTGTTTGGGGGCTGTCTGAAGGACTGGTCTCTGTTCTGCTTAACTCAGAGCTCAGGTAGAAAAAACAGTATAACTCCATTCTCAGAATGAGAAGCAGCAGAAAGCAGTGGACAATATTCATAAAAGCAGTAAGGAAACTAGAGACCAGCAGATGCCTGGGCCAAGAGATTATAGGAGGAGTACAACAGACCATCATAGGCCCTGAGGGGAAGCTGAGGTGAAACTCTTTGCTAAATTAAGACATTGAATAGAATCTATGCATTCAGGGGAAATGAAAAAGCTACATACAGGCCTAAACAAGAAGCATGGTCAAAAAAGACATGGTGAATACACTTTATGTTTTCATCTTGGGCTAATACCAAAGCTTATAACCAAAGTCCAACTAATTAGTAAAGAACTTCCCCAGCAAATAGCTAATCTGCAAACACTGAGAGAAATGGCTGTTGTTTTTTTTTTTTCAAAAGCCCAATTTTCAACAATAACAACAAAAATCATAAGGCATAAAAATAGACTGGAACACATGGCCCACTCAAAAAAAATTTCAGAAACCATCCTTGAAGAAACACAGGCATCAGAATTAATAAACAAAGATTTTAAAACAACTGTTTTCAATATTCTCAGAGAGCTAAAGGAAAGTATGGAAAAAGAACTGAAGAAAGTCAGGAAAGCAATGTATGAACAAAACAAGATATCAACAAAGAGACTGAAATTATAAAAAGGAACCAAACAAATTCTGAAGATAAGAAATATAAAAACGAGTTGAAAAATTCACTATAGGAGTTCAACAACAGACTTGAGCAGGCAGAAAAAATAATCAGCAAACTTGAATATAACATTTGAAATTTTAGTCTGAATAGCAGAAGGAAAAAAAAAATGAAGTGAACAAAGCCTAAGGGACTAATCAGTACACCAACATATGCTTTATGGGAGTCCCAGAGAGAAAAAAAGAGAGAAAATGACAGAGAAACTATCTGGCGAAATAATGGTCCAAAATTCCCCAAATTTGAGGAAAGCATAGTTAGAAATAATAAGGGAAATTAGAAAAATAACTTGAGATAAATGAAAAGAAAAAACAGTACACCAAAACTTATGAGATGCAGTGGAAGCAGTGCTACAAGAGGAATTTATACTTACAAATTCTTATTTAAAAAGAAGAAAGATCAGAAAGCAACAACTTAAGTTTATATCTCAAGGAATAAGATTTTAAAAAACCAGACTACAGAACGGAACCATAAGGAAGGAAATAGCAAACATAAGAGAAAAGATAAATAAAATAGAGAATACAAAACAATACAGAAAATCTATGAAACAAAAAATTGGATCATTGAGAAGTTCAACAAAATTGGTAAACTTTTAGCTAGACTGCCTAAGAACAAAAAGAGATGAGAAATTACTAAAATCAAAAAGTTGAGACTATTTACAATTTTACAGAAATAAAAATATATTATAAAATACTACTTTGAACACCAACTAATTAGATAACCAAGTTGATATGGACAAATTCCTAGAAACATACCACCTACCAAGACTGAACAAATGGTGTTGGAATATGTGATAAAATTAATATCTGGAATTTATAAAGAACTTCTACAACTCAGTAACAACAACAAAAAAAAATCCCAAAACAACCTGAGTAAAAATTGGGCAAAGGACTTGAATAGATGTTTCTCCAAAGAAGATATCTAAATGGCCAATAAGCACATAAAAACAAGATGCTCAACACCAGTAGTCACAAGAGAAATGCAAATCCAAACCACAATGAGATACCACTTCATACATGCTAAAATATCTACTGAGTAGTCCAACTCCTAGTTAAAAAACAATGTGTGATTTTTCAGGCCTGCCCATAGGCAATTACAAAGGTTTTACATGACAAGCCTCATGAAGGGGAAAGCTGTCCTCCCACACCAGACGTGGGGAACAACCAGTGCATCCCAATCTCTAAAAAGAGTCCTAGTCCAGGTCTCAGGCTCCCCTAGCTAGTTATGCTCTTCACATATTTACATTCCTAGCCCTGGTGCCTTGATTCCTAGGTCTTTTCATCTGAGGACTTCCCTCGAGGTCCTCTTCAGACACCTCTGCCAAGACCTCCTTATGGAAGGAGGAGGAAAACATGAAGTTACTTTTGCCCACTCTGAACTCAGTACCCAGTACTATTCCACCCTGAGCCATCTCCCTGACCTATCCCCAATCCCAGAATCTATAAAAATGTTGGAGCTTTTTGTTTGGAACTCTCTCAACAGTGAGAAGAAGCCCATGTCTGTGCTGATACACTTGATCTGCCACCTGTGCACTGTTTCATGGGGGAAAATGGAATGGAGGAGTGGCACTTTTTCTGGTTTTAACCTCTTGCTTTTACTATCACAGTGATTAAAGGCTTTGCTCTTTCATTTTTGGCTTGTTGGTTTAATCGGCTACTGTGACATCTAATAGCTTAGCGCTCACTCTCTCTCTCTCTCTCTCTCTACCAGTTCAGCTTAGCTCCTGAAACCTATTAAAAGACAGACAGATGGATGGAAGAAAGGAAGAAAGGGAGGAAGGAAGGAAGGAAAGAAGGAGGGAAAGAGAAAGAAAGAGAGAAAGAGAGAAAGAAAAGAAAGAAAGAGAGAAAGAAAGAGAGAAAGAGAGAAAGAGAGAGAGAAAGAAAGAAAGAAAGAAAGAAAGAAAGAAAGAAAGAAAGAAAGAGGAAGGGAGGGAGGGAGGGAGGGAGGGAGGGAGGGAAAGGAAAGAAGGAAGGAAGAGAGAGAGAAGGAAGGAAGGAAGGAAAAAATCAGTAAGAGTTGGCAAGGATATGGAGAAGCGGAGAAACTGGGACCATTTTGCATTGCTGATGGGAATGTAAAATGGTGCAGGAACTATGGAAAAAGTGTGAAAATTTCTAAAAAAAATTAAACATAGAATCATATGATCCAACAATTCCACTTTGGGGTATATACCCAAAAAATGTGAAAGCATGATACCCATGTTCAGTATACAGTATATCTCACAATAGCCAAAATGTAGAAACAACCCAGGTACCCATCAGCAGTTGAATGGATAAGCAAATGTGGTATATCCATACGATGAACTATGACTCAGCCTTAAAAATGAATGAAATTCTGACATGTCACACCAGGAATGAATCCTGAATACATTACGGTAAACGAGATAACCAGTTACAAAAGACAAATATTGTATGATTCCTGTTATATGAACTTCCCAGAGTAGTCAAATTCATATAGGCTCAAAGAAGAATAGTAGTAAAAGGGGATGAATGTGAGGGAAATAAAGTCATTATTTAATTGGCACAGAGTTTCAGTTTGTGGTGATAAAAATTTTCTGCAGATGGATAGTGGTGATGGTTACACAACAATGTAAATATACTTAATGCCTCTGAATTGCACACTTAAAAATGGTTAAAATGGTGAAATTTATGTCATGTATATATTTATTTTATACAAAAAACATAGCACATGGAAAAAAGTATACAATACTTAGAGATAAACTTAACCATGTGGATGAAAGAACTGTACAGTGAAAACAACAAAATATTGCTGAAAGAAATTAAACAACACATAAATAAAAGGGAAAGAATGTGCATTCAGGTATATTTTATCACAATAAAAATATTCAATATAATAAACTGATGAGATTAAACTGATCAGGATAGAATAATATGTGGTATGGTAAAATGACAATACCTAAATCTCACCGGCTTAAAAATATTTGTTTGTTTTTCCCTCATATTACACGCCCCACGTGTCCACTGTGTAGACTGGGGAGGACCGCTCTGCCTCACGTGGCCCTCACTCAGCGACACAGTTTGCCAGAGTCTTTGCTGTCTGGATGGTTGCCATTTACTTTAACTGACACAGAGAGTTATGAGAGAGAACTAGTCACACATTTTTAAGATCTCTGCTTGGAAGTAATACTCGTAACTTCTGCTCACATTTTATTGCCTGCTCAAGGCAACTCTAATGGCTTACACCTATTTTCAAAGGGGAAAGGAGGTAAAACTTCAACTATATTTTGAAAGGGAAAAGAATCAGAAATACTGGTGAGTAGTAATGTCTTCCACAAAAATAAAATGGAATTATCCTCACAACTGCGATAGTTAGATTATTGCTGTTATTACCACATTTACTCTGTATAGTGTTTTAAGATTTTTCTAAGCATTTCAGATGGATAATCTCCCTTGAACCTAAGAAGAAGTCTTATTACTCTTGCTGTCCATACAAAAATACTGCGGCTAATAAAAGTTAAAATGTTTGTTCAAAATTACAATCGAAATGATAATAAAGGAGCTTGTCATGAACACTGGCAGGGAGCACCGGGGAGATATTAAGAAACTAAGGGGCATGTCAGAAGTTTTCACATCATAGGTGGCCATTCATTCATAAGAATGGGTCATATGGTCTGAATGAAGAGAGAACAAAATGGGCTGTTTGCTCCTGTGGGATGAGGTAGATGGATGCGGGAAGCATGGAAAATGTTCTGTAGGTGCAGCTAGGGAGAAAACCACACGCTCTCTACTAATTATACGCTACCTTCCACCTGTTAATTTTGAGAAAATGCCACTGGTGATTGACAATTGTTTTGAAAACACTTATGGGACCAGAAATTCAGTTAGATGAGTACAGTTAACGTTGGTATATCTCAGGGCAACATTGCCAAAATGCTCAAAACACCTATAGGGAATCTAGTGTCAAGAATTGACATTTTCTCTGAAATATTAAAATTTATGTTAATTATGCTTCAATGTTTCCCGCTCACAATCCTAAAAGTGTTTTTCTTTATTTCCATGTGTAATATTCAACATTACATCTATCTGTATCTTTATCAGTATTGCTTTATTATAAAGTTTTAGCTCGATCACTGAATGCTATTCCTTAAGATATTCCCTAAATGGAAAAAAAGTTCTATTTATTTTATTTCTAATAAAGGAAACACGATAAAATTGAATGAAGATCTCATATAAAACATTGCTCTATAAACAAAACAGTAGTGGGCACACAGTAATAAAGTCATAGGCATTTGTCACTCAGAAAGATATTAATCCTCCTAAACACCTCTGTTCTTCTGACAAACTGCTAAAAAAAAAAAGAAAAAGAAAAAGAAAAAGAAAAAAGAACCTTCCATCAAACTCCCCACTATGGGCAGATAAGCAGAAAACCATGTATCTGAGTGACAGACATTCATCCAAGAGAAATCCTATGACGGTTTTTATTTTGTTCATGTAACATTTGTACTCAAAATTTTTAATATTTCATGTTATACTTTATGAAAAATTAAAACATAGCTTCTTTATCAAAGAAATGAATCCTTCTAAATGGACATTTACAAATTAGAATATTGCAGCTTTAAATTTTGTTACTCCTTTTTCTTTGGCTTCTTAATATGTTCGTCTCTATGTTTCTATACCTTGTTCACATCAATAGCCATTCCCAGTTTATGTTTGATCCTGTATAAGGTAGGTAATTTCTTAGGTAAAGACAAGAGTATGAAAAGAAGGTGTTGGAATAGAGTGTGGAAAGAGTGTGTAGGAAGATGTGTTTACTTAAGGCGGTCTCTAAGTAAAACTGTAAGAATTATCTACCTGTCCTTTTCACACTTCTCTCCAACAGAGAACTCCTCTCTCATCTGGATGAGAAAAATCTCTCTGCTCCCTTCACTCCTCACAAACGCCCACTCTTAATGAACCAACTCACACACTGATCTTACTAAGAATTCCCTGCTGAGGCATTTTAGGCTGAAAATCAGATCTTTCCCTTAAGCATTTGGCTCATTCATTTTTAAAAATTTGTTCACACATATTTATCGAGCGTTTTTCTTCTAGGCACCGTGTTAACTTTCGAGAGGGCAAGTACATTAACACGATGCTACAACTTAAGTGTGGGCAGGGAGCAGAGGGAGAAAGAGGTGAATTTGCATTGCTTCGAGGAATCAAGAAGGCATTCCCAGAGAAAAATGAAATTTAATCTGGGTCTTCAATGATTAGTAAAGTTCTCTTGAACCCGGGAGAGTCATTAGGACCTAAAGCATTCTAAAATTTGCTTAACACATTCACTGTACAGAAAGTTGAACGTTGGAGCCATTTTTAAGCATAACAGAGAGTAGATGAGGATAGGGGAGGAGTTATAGCATCCCTCAAAGGAGAGCACCAGTGTGGCCTTATATTCTGACCACTTGAAGATACTCCTTAAGTTATTTCAGGACAATCTTCAGAAAGCCTGCATAACAGAGTGCACTGCTATATGGCTTTATTCCCTAATGCTCGGGTAATTTAAATGGTGCAAAATCAAATGGAAAAAGAAAAAAAAAATGCCAGTTTATACCAGTGTGTTAAACCATGAGAAGCTACAACATGGCTCTTTGAATTGACAAAAAGTATCAGAATAAGCTTCAAGAAAAGTTTATTAGTTTCTGGTGTACAGCATAGTGATTCAGATATATATATATACACACACACACACACACATATACATATACACACACACATACGCACACATATTTTTTATTGTTTTCATTACAGGTTACTACAAGCCATTGAATACAGTTCCCTGTGCCAGTAGGACCTTGTTATCTATTCTGTACATCAGAAACTAATATAACATTGTAAATCAAAAAATAAAAAAAATAAATAAACAGCAAAAATAAACAAACAAATTCAGCCCCTGTTCTCAAAAAGAAAGAAAGAAAAAGTTTAAAGATAAGTATATGTGAGGCAATTTGCTCAAGGAGGGGAAAAAATGATGTAAACTATTTTATCTATGCTGCTACTTAAGGCCAAGGAACAGGACTTAAGTCGTCATTGACTGTGAATTACTCTAGAAAATAACAAAGACAAAGAATCCTACTTACTCTAATATCCCCATACTATATACTGGGGTTTGCTGTGTCTAAACTACCCTAAATTTGGCAACTTCTATTGGAGAGCTAGAAACAGAGAAGGAAAAGGTTTAAAGAAAGGTATGTCAAGGGACTCAGAGGATGCTAGATTTACATATATATGTAAATATATATAGTCACATATATAATGTAATACTACTCAGTGATTAAAAACGAATAAAATAATGCCTTTTGCAGCAACATGGATGGACCTGGAGATCATCATTCTAAGTGAAGTAAGCTAGAAAGAGAAAGAAAAATACCATATGATATCACTCACATGTGAACTCTAAAAAAAAAAAAAGAGAACACTAATGAACTTACCTACAAAACAGAAACAGACTTGCAAACATAGTAAACAACCTTACGGTTACTGGGGGAAAGGGGTGGAAAGGAAATTTGGGAGTTTGAGATTTCCAAATGTTAACCACTATATATAAAAATAGATTAAAAAAACAAATTTCTTTTGTATGGCACAGGGAACTATATTCAATATCTTGCAATAACCTTTAATGAAAAAGAATATGAAAATGAATATATATATGACTGGGACATTATGCTGTACACCAGAAATCGACATTGTAACTGACTGTAGTTCAATGAAAAAAATATATATATATATTCTTTGACATTTAAAAAAGATGATGAAAATGATGACGATGACCACAGCTACAATTAGTGAGCACTGGGCATCGGTTATGAAATTTATATATATTACCGTACTTCAACTTTACCACAAGCAGAAAATATCTTAAGATCTAATTCACAGGTGAGAAAGATAGAAATACATTGCATAATGAGTGACAGCCACACAAATATGAGCCTCCTCCATTGTTATGGCCAATACAAAATGTCATAAAAGATGCCATGTTCAGAACTCAATAATATATTTAAAATATCTTTAGAAGGTCTGATTTCAGTAACGGGATGTAAACTTATTTTTTGCATTTTACACTGGACAGGGGTCAGAGAGATAATGGTAATAAAATCAAATTGTTTTACATATCCTAGATAAAATATATCTTTAATTTCTACTTTAGTATAGCTAACAAACCCAGACATGACTATTGTCAGTTGGCTTTCTTCCTGTTTTGGTTTTCCTGCACAGCTTTTACATGGCTCCCACAGCAGTGCTTCACTGATGTGAAGTGCTGAAACGATCTCTTCTTTCGACAGAATTCAAACACAATATTCTACTGCACAGCTTACCACAGACCTCTTGTCCCCTAAAAGTCTGTATTCCTGATTGTCTACTACAATCACAGAATTCAGATAAAGCTAAAAATATTTTTACATTTGGACACCTGTATTTTTATAGACATACATTAACATGAATGTCTGTGATCTGATGTAGGACATGAGAAGTAAAAGCATGTATTAGAGGAATTTGCAAATATTTGACATTTGTTCAACAAATATATGGAGAATGTACAATGTTGCTTAGTTTGGCCCCTAATCTTCGTAACACTCCTGGTCCAGCTGCAGTAAAATTCCTGGGACCTGCACTGACAGACTTTCTGACCTCCAGCTCCAGATTGGGTTGTCAGTTCAGGGGCATCCTCCTCCTCCTCCTCCTCCTCCCCTTCCTCCTCCTCCACCCCAAGTTCAGCTGTCCCAAGCAGGAAATGTAGGATTATGTAGGATAATGAACGCACACTCACTGATCTTGGTGATCCCAGCACTTCTCTATGATGTTGCTTCCAAGGTAGAGGGAGTCCATCTTTGTGAAAGCTTTTGATCAGCATCACAGCTTTAGCCAAGATTGAAATAAAGAAGGACTATAGAATCTGGTCTTTTATCCCAATCCAAGACAATGATTATTTCAACTTTTTCTTTCTTAAACAACTGAAAAGCATTTTTTTCTGTATTCAAACTGTGTATATGCTTTACTAACACAGAGATGAATAGACTCATAAGGATGGATAGCACATTCCAGGGGCTGTAATTTTGGTCATAATAAGTCATAATAAGAATTAAATTAATTTAGGATAAGAGAGAGAAAAAAAGAATTGAAACTTCAAGTCTATAAATAAAATGAAAACCAACATTTTTTTTCAAATCTATGAATAAGTAACTTAAAATCATGTTGTATATATTATAATACATGTCCAGATATTTAATGGAGTACATGTGAAAATTTGTTGGTGCTTGGTGATAAACACACACAGACACATATTATTAGAAAAACTAGCTTCTTTCAAACAATGATTGAATTCAGAGTGGCACAATTCATGCCAAAGAAATATAAATTGTTAAATTTATAAAACAGCAGTTCAAATGTTCAAACACTTACACACATGCTTTAGAAGTTATAATTATTTTATCCTTTATTCACTGAAATAATTCAACAGATAAGTTCAAATCATGGTTAATTAAGACAATGTTATACAGTTGAAAGATATATTAATCTAAAAATTGCTCAGTGCTATTTTTCTTGTTTATATCTTGAGACCTCTTGCACATTACCCAGAGGATGAATATGATCAGAGTGATTGTAAATTTCTCTGAAATTTTCCCCTAGGGAAGAATGATCCAGAAAGGCAAATAGAAAGACTAAAGTCAGCCAGAGAACAATTTTTTCCCCGATCCTTTATATTTGTTCAGAAATACATAAAAATGTAAATAGAATTCTACGTATAGATAAAAATGAAGCCATCTCTTGAAAAATGTCTTAGATGGCTGAGATTAGCTCCAATTTTATTCCCTTTTCCCTTTCACAAAATAGATATGCTATTTTTTTCTTTTTTTCTCTATCAGTGATCAAATGACATAGACACCTGATTTCACCAGAAAATTCACACAATTGGTGAGTGAAAAAAAGATACTCTTCTCTCACACTGGAATAAAGAACACTTACCAGAATTTAAAAGAATAATAATGCTTGTTGTACTTGACATTGGAATTAGGATTAATATCTGTAAAATATTTTACAATTCACAAAGCCTGTAAATATATGTTATTTTATTTGGTTTCTCAGCAAAACTCTGAGGAAATAAATATTATTCTCAATTTACAAATAAGGTTCAGAATTCCTGCTTCTTATGCCTGAATATTTTTTCAAAAAGCAATTTGATTCACTGTATGATGGCTACCAAAAGAGAAGTATTGCAATGTGGTATATTAAACAGTAAGTGTATATTTCTACAGAATCTATTAAATATCCAAATGTTGCTGTTATTTTTAACAGCATCTTCCATCAAAAACACTGACTAATTGGTCATTTCTAATAAGAACTGAGTTACCCTGTAAAGCAAAAAACTACAAATAAACAGTTCTTCATGTACACAATTTTCTCAAACCTTTCTTTAAAGTCAAAGTACTTTGCAGAGAATTTTCCACTAAGGCTCTAATATTCTAACAACAAAATGTCTTTTATGTGTCTGGCATAGAAAAACACTGGGTACACCCGCTTTGGAGGAATAAGAGCTCCTTTCTTCTGGATGAAGGTGGTAACTGATGAGGGGACCTTTGAGAACTCCAAAGCTTGTTCACCTCTTATTTTATGTTCATCTCATAAAATTGTGGCAGTTTCCCTAGTGCTACTATCTAGTTTAGTAGTCAAGGAGTATGTTTTACAATAAATCACTTTCAAACCCTTTTTGATATCCCTTCCTTTGCCTCAGCCACAGAATCCTGAAAAAGCACAGGTGGAATAAATCTCTTGGCGAAGGTTTCACATTGCACAGCTGCAGTATATCTGACTTACAGGCATGCGGGTGACAAGAATTCTCGTCAGTGTAACAGTTCTGAATGCACCCTCATTCAGTGCACTCACCATTTCCTTTACCAAAAGCAATTAGAGACAGAGAGATGGAATACGATATTTAAGCATAGCCCATGCTTTTAATTTTAAGCCTTTGTATAATCAAAAGCAATTTTAATAGAAAATATTTCCTATTTCATCATCCTCTCATTTTCACTCCAAAGGAAAAAAAAAAAAAACAAGTGTGTCCTGCCCACCATGAACATGGTCCCATCCTAGATGTGATGGAGTTTCCAAGAGTCTCAGCATAGAAAGTAACAGCCTCACCTTTAATGAAAAAAAAAAATGAAAACAAACATATGTATGTGTATGCATGACTAGGACATTGTGCTGTATACTAGAAACTGACACATTATAACTGACTGTACTTCAATTAAAAAAAAAAAAAAGAAATAATCCTCCCAGAACTCCCAATGACTTTGAGTAGCACTTATTTTACTAAGGGGAAAGAGAATATTATTAATACTATTTCTTACAAAGATTACAAACAAATGATCACTAATTGTCAGTTACTTACTTTATTCTCATTTTCTTATAATCAAGTTAATTTTCTTTTAAGTAAGGAGTTAAATTTTTAAAGTTTTTGTGGAAGTTATTTGAATTTAACTATTATTATATTATTAGCATCTGATTGGTATAATATCCTCACATTTAAATAAAACTTTTTTTAACTGAAAGGTAGCTTCTCTAACCTTATAACTGGTGAAATCGTGTGTATAATGATTGGATCCAAGATAAAGATGACACAAAGAGCCTGCATTAATTTTTCAAGTGGTTATTTCTCATTGGAGTAATCCTCCATGTAAAAACAGGAGGAATCTCTCTACTGGGCAGCCTCACAAAAGGTGCAAAATTCTCCATCTAAAAGCACTCTGGCCTTAATGTGACTAAAGGATGTTACATTAAAATGAGAGGGGAGGGGATAGCTCTGTGGTAGAATGCATGCCTAGCATGCACCAGGTTGTGAGTTCGATCCCCAGCATCTCCACCAAAAATAATAAATAAGTAGATAAATCTAATTACCTCCTCCCCCAAAATAAGAAAAAATTTAAATGAAAGTATTCACTGACTGATATTTTGCAACTGGCGATAAATGAAAGTATTCATTACCTGGTATTTTGCAACTGGTGAATCATTGCCATACAGAGTAAAACAGTGAAACAATGAAATGAGTGTAAAGAACATTTTGAAATGATTGATTATTAAACAAAGTTCTGGGTGACTCTAAGTGCTACTCAAAGTCCAGGGACTCTCTGATTTATATAGTGACCTAGCATGTGTGCCTCAGACTGAGATGGAATTGTTGCTAGAGCAAAGCTCCTTCTACATCCTCACTCTGGCTATATTTCCTTCCCTAGTACTGGTACAACACTGGCTGCAAAGCGAACGTTTCCGCTATAAACAACATGTGTATTATTAAGTGAACTTCCACAATCTGCAAAATCACTCACCAAAAAGAAAAGATGCTATGGAGGGAAATAGGTTGGAGCAGTCTACTCAAACCCTGTATTAATCGTGGAAAGCAAACACATTTTGAAAAAAAATCCTAATAAAACAGTAGCACTGGTTAAAAAAAATACATTAAATTCCTAATAAATGAATAACTACAAAATAAATGTGAGATTTTATCTTAAAAGAGAAATGTAATGATAGCTTGATGAAAAAGTCACAAGGGGAGTTTAAGGTCTTGAAACAAGACTAAAATGCAGAACAATGTGGAAAGTAACAGGCAATAAGCGCTTCCAAGACAAAGTATATGGACATATTGAGCTTAGAGGAAGATGATATTGAGAATGGACATTGTATGAAGTACAGTATTTTTCTCTGATTTGCTATGTTAGGCTGTGTTAGTGTACTTTAATTCAGCTGTTGTTACATCATGGCACTGACCGTTAACAATCTAGAAAAGAATCACGAAACAATGGAATGAGCATCCACTCAAAAAAACCATAGCCAGAAATTTGACTACATGACATGCTTTGGCAAATAAAATGTGTTGGTGCTTTCCTTTCTACTCTGCTCCTTCCCTGTTATAGAAACTGTAGAACCATGTCGACATAGAGTTGCCATAAGCAATCTGGAATGCCAAGTCAACACATGGGGGACAAACTGCTTTGTGGAGTTGCCTGCACCCTTAAGACGACAGGTCTGAGTAGAGAATAAACTTTGTCTGAAGTGACTGAGATCAAGATTTGTTTTTCACCACAGCATAATCTAGCATTTTCTAACTAATGCAAGGAAACTGCAAGAAAGCTTGAAAATATTTCCCAGAAAAGGCAATGATTAACATTTTTTAAGAAAAGCCTTTTTCATCACAGAGTGTTCTACCTTAAAAGATTTTCCACCTGTTTGCAACTTTACACACCTAGATATATTGGTCAATCACAGAACTCAAGAGTCCACAATAATGTAGATTTTGTGGTATCACATAAAAAGAGACAATGTCTTCTCTTCTGGAATATCACCTCACTAGGACTTCAAGGAAATGTCCCAAACACAAACACAGTGACTGGAATGACACCCTAGCTCTTCCATCATTTCCCCTTCCATAGGGGTGGCTGTGTCTTTCACAAGTGACTACTCTTTACTTGTTCTCAACTAGTCCCTATTTCTTTCACTGCTCTCCTCAAGCCTAGGTAAAGCTCCTGTATCAGCAGCTTTCTAAACCCTGCTCCATCTGAGGGAGGACCTGCTTGTAATTTGTGGAGTGGTATCAGACCTCAACATTGTATGTTCACTGATAGGGGTTTCAAATTGCTTACAATTTCAAAGGTATTATTTATTTGGAAAATTCTAGTAAATGCCTAAGTTTTCTCTTTGCTATAGAGTCCCAGTTGGTAGCCTCGTACAGTTTGTTTAACACTATTCAAAGGATGAAGGAGCTGACAGCAATCAATGCCATGTACTCAATAAAGGAAGGAAATTGGATGAGACAAATTTAGCAACACATTGCTTCATTTTACAAAAAGGCCTAATTTCCAAGTGCAATGGTTAACGTCTGCTATGCCAACCTCCAGCTAATTCAGTATGAAAATGGTCTCCTGAAACATTTTCCTCAAAGCAAAAGACTTCTCCCACAAGTTCAAAAAGTTTAGTTTTTGTTCTCAAGCCAGTGTAACAAAAATTTATTAAAAGATGGCTATGTGCCAGGCACGATGTTAGAGCTTATGAATGCAAAGTTCAACAAGACATTGTTCCTGGCTTTCAAGAAGTACAGTCTAATTGTCTTTTCTGAGACCTTTAGAGCCATTTTCTTTCAAAACAACACCTTCAGTTTCTATCTTACCGGACTATGCTCTCCTCCTCTTCTATCAGTGTGTTTTTATATTGAAGATAAATCTTTCATGGTCAACGGGAGCCTTGAACTGATGCACCCAAGATTTAAAGGCACCTGCATTTCGTTCAGTGCAGACTTGATGACTTGGAGTCCTTTATTCCCTCCAGGAAGATTCAGCAAGTGTTAAAATGAAGAAGTATTCTGTGCTTTTATATCAAATCCTTCTGAGGAAAATTAGGCTTATTATTATCACAACTATAAAAAGAAGACAGGAAACGTGTGGCCATGGTCACAAAGGAAGCCAGTGGCAGAGATCAGGATTAATCTCCATCATATCTGCTCCCTAATTAACTAAGATCAAAATGAACTTATTATTCTGCCATGTGCATGCACACTTTTGAGCATTGTTTGAAATTAATAACAGCAAGAAATTGATTTTTGCTTAATGCTAACCGAAAATTTGCCCTTTTAATAATCTTCCATTCCTATAAGTTCCCCTGTCAAATGATTATCTATTAAAATATTATACAAAGTTTATTAGTGATGTAAATATAATGAATGACTGTCTAAGAATAGGAGCGATTAATAATTTACAAATATATGCATTTTAAGATAAGTAAATAACATGAGGAATTGTTAACACTTTCCTCTCAATCATTTATATTTAGAAAGAAATAAGTGTTTGCATGTCAGAGTTGGTGCAGCAACATCTATTTCAGAATCATTCTTTTTTTCCCTGATACCAGATGGATCCTACTGTTCATGTTTGAATCTGGGACATTTTAAAAGCCTATCTCCCCTTCCCATCTGACTGAGATCTTTCAGGGAGGGAAGACAAATCTATATCAAGAACAGTAAAGAATCTTATTTTCCATCTTTCAAAACACTCTGGGGTAGGTGTACAAAGCAGCGGTTAGGTTGAAACAAATTAGTTCAAGAGACTGAATATTTTTATTACAAATTCTTAATACAAAAAGAGAGTTCTTTTTATAATACATGGAACACGTGGAAGTCTTTTTCCCAATATTTTTTCCATATGCCCTGTCCATGTCACTACACCAGGAGGTAAATATTTACAAATGGAGCATCTCACCATGTAAGGTTTTGTCCTCCTGAGGGAAAAAATAGCAAAGATAGATACTAATGGGAAAAAATGGAATATTTTTAAAAGGGGGGTAGGAATGAAAATGTCAGGTTAAATATATGATGTATTCATTGACACTCAACTTTTAAGCTTACTAGAGTTTAGGAACTGCTGTTTCCCTAGTGACAATGAGTTGAAGAAGAAAATACCCTTGTACAAAGACTCAAGGATATAACCTTTAATCATAGCTGAGTGATGTCCTAGTCATCTAGGTTTTGAAGGAACATCTTTTTTTTTTTGTGAAAAATAATGTCCACCATTTCTCAAGTGAATGTATTATTGTTGCTCAGAAGTACTTGACTTTTTTCTGCAGGGTACTGTAAGTCCCTACATGAAGTTTAAATTTCAAGATCCTTTCCTATTACATATTAATAGTTGAAATTCCAGGGAAAACAAAGAAAAGGTCATTTGCCTTTAGTCCTTTTCTTGATTCTGCTAGCATTACAATCTTGGTGAGAGGAAAACCTGATTCATTGGTTTAATTTACTTCTATGATTTTAGTAAGACCGAGAGAGAGAAAGTGAGATTGAGAGACAGATGAAGGGGAAGTAGAGGGAGAGAGAGAGAAAAAAAGAGAGGATAAAGACAAGATGAATGCATAATAGAATGCAGAATAATGAGAAGACAATTGTCCCTGTGTGTCTGCTGTCCTAATACTATTTGGCAATCTGCTTCATTTTAAATCCTAATTATATGAATGAGATGTATTCTAAATTGTATGCATTTGTTGCCAAATGACTGGAAATTTGCTCGTAAAGTGTCAGGTAGAAGAAAACACTTTCTCAGGTGCAGGAAGAAGCAATGCTGTGCAGTCAGTGGAAAGAAACATTCAAACAATTATACACCCTACTGCTCCAAGTCATATTAAAACAATATGTAAACTAATGCAATACTAACACAATGCTTCATAAATGGCAAATGGGCTCGATGAACAGCTAACCTTCCAAGTTAAGAAAATACAGCATCATTGATCTGTTCTGTGAGGGTTTAAATGCCACATCTGTTTTTATTCATAGTATGTATAATCAGAGTTTTCTATACGAATAATATGCTCCGTATAAACAAACACATGATAAATGTCTCCTTTTTATGGGGCGTCTTCCACAAATAACTGAAAAACATTACAAGGGGAAAGTCTGGAGCACTTGTAAAAACATTTATACTTGGATTTTTGACATCCAACTATCTGTACTTTTCTTTTGCTTTGCAAATGTGTGGCTATGAACTAGACATACAAAGTTTAAAGCCATAGACTTGATAATTTTACAGTTTTGGTTTCTAGTTTTTATTTTAAATCTATCAACTAAATCCTCCTTGGCACCCAAAGTGTGTTCCACAAAACAGTAGCGTAGGTGTCAACTGGGAAGTTAACAGAAACACAGAATTTCAGGTCCTAGCCCAGATATACAGAATAATAATGTGTATTTTAACAAGGTCCCCCGATGATTTATGTGCCCAGAGATGTTGGAAGAGCACAGGTCTAGAGCAGAAAGTTTAGTGTAATAGAAGAAACAATGAACCTGGTTTAAAGCTTAGCTTTGCAACTTTTGCCCTTCCAAGCCTCAGTTTCCTCATCTACAAACATCAATGGTTTCTGATGTTTGATTCTGATACGACTACTTCAGAGTTAATATATGGATCAAATTAGCATTTATGTGAAAATATTATGTGAAATGCAAGACATTAAAATAGATTGAAACAATATGGTGGTTGATCTCCTTAGGAAAGGATTCTAGGGTGGAGGAGTAACACAGAGAGAAAACAGATGGGATGGTGAGTAATTGAATCAATATACACCAAAAAGCTAAGTGAGGAAGAAAAAAAAAGAAAAGAAATTATGTTAAGGAATAAAGTGTGAACTGGCATGATGTGCACTTTCCAAACAAATGGTAGCTGTTTGTTAACTAAAATGTAATAATGTTGATGATGATGATAAGAATGAGATCTAAACTTTTTTCCTTTGTGTGTTGAAAAATTAACACTGGAGCTGCTTCTGTCTACAAATCAAAAATGCTATAGACAGGCCATTGAGAGGATAAAAAAAATCGAACAGAACGCTGAATAACAGGTTAAAAAAAAAAAAGCTGGTCAAGCAAACACAAGTAAACTAAACAACTTGCTCCAGTGTGGTAAGTTCCTAGGACTGCCGGAACAAATTACCTCGAACTTGGTAGTTTACTTATTTTTTCTCAGTTATGGAGGCCAGAAGTCTGAAATCAACATGTCATCAAGGGCTATGCTTCCTTAGAAGGCTCTAAAGGGGAATCTGTTCCTTGTCATTTTCAGCTTCTGGGGGCTCCAGGCTTTCCTTTCCTTATGATCTCATTACTCCTGTCACTACCTCCCTAGTCAGATTGCCTCGTCCTCTTTTGTGTGTTTAATGAGCCTTTGCTTCATTCTAAAAAGGATATTTGTCATTGGATTTAGGACCCACTGGGATAATCCAGGATAATCTTCTCTCAAAATCCTTAACTTAATCACATCTTTTGCCATGTAAGGTAATATTCACTCTTACCATGTAAGATAATATTCACAGGTTCCCAGCATCAAGAAATGGACCCATATTTTTTTAATTCTTTTTTTTTTTTTTTTGAGGGAGGAGGTCATTAGGTTTGTTTGCTTGTTTGTTTGTTTGTTTATTTAAATGGAGGTACTGGGGATTGAACCTAGGACTTCATGGGTGCTAAGCACACACTCGACCACTGAACTATACCCTCCCCCCTGGATCTATCTTTTTGAGGGCCACCGTTCAGTCCACAAAACCCAGTTAGCAAGTGGTTTACACATAGGAGATTCATGTTCAATAAAATGATGAAGGATTTCTTGGCCTATTATAGTAAACATTTATCAAGTGTTTACTATACACCAGACATAATTTTACATTTATATCTACTGACTCATTATCTTCTCAGCAACACTAAGAAACAGGTACCACTATTATCCTTATTTACGGATGTGAAAACTGAGTTGTTAAATAACTTGTCCAAGGTCACACAGCTAGTTAGTGCTGGAGGCAGCATTCAAAGGTAGGCAGTCTGACTCCAGAGCCCACACTTTTGATCCGGGACAATGAAATCTACATCTGTATAACTTTGATTTGCATCCATGGGAGTTACATTTGCTCACAAATGTTTTGTTAAATGTATATGTCAAGGGCAAACATATTGATGATTTATAAGGTAAGAAGAGAAAGGGTACAATATCCCTAAACAGTGTTTGAAAATTGCAGTGTGTTTTTAACATAGTGTGAGATGTACTTCACAGATTGTGTGTTAGGCTGGGTGTGGAGAAACGTGATTTGTCTAAAAAATGTCTAAATACCACTATATTCTTAGTAATATGGATACCTGCAGAACAATTAAGGAAGCAAAGTTTTCTACACTCCTTGTTTGTTTTAACCTGGACTTTCATATAACACAGAAAAAAATTTCAGTGGTATAGAGAAAAAAAAAAAAACCTTTAAATTGAAGAAAACTGCAGAGGAGGAGGTTATAAAAAGGTGAATCCCAGGGTAAGGCATTGCACTCTCAGACTGTTCTGGTGTAATCAAAGACTAAAACTTAGGGAGGTCACATCAAGATACATAAGAAAACAGTATTCTTGAAGTTTTAGTTTACCCTCAAGGAATGTATCTTGAGCAAGAGAGAACAAGGCAGAGGAGAAGACAGAACAGAAAAGCACAGGAAAAAGGCTAGAGGAGGCATACCACTGACCTAGGAAGTGCCACACTACCACAGACTTCTCAGTCTTTAAATAGGTTCTTTGATCTGGATAGCATCTTCCTTGGGAGAGTTCAAAGCATTTTTCAGTAATTCTCCTAGTCCGTCTCCTCCTCTGCTCCTCCTTAAAACACTACTGAATATATTTATACCCATTTTAACATTAGAGACTCCTTCCTGTAAGCATTTATGTATGATCAACTGCTATCTTAAAAATTAAAAAAAAAAAAAATGTTTCTTTGGACCGCACGTTTCCATCTGAATATGTCCTTTATATCGTCACCTTTCCAAAAAGACAATTTTGTTTGCCATCTGCCTTTCACCACCTACCAATCACTCTTTAACCTACTGAAATTTAGCTAACCACCATCGCTACCACTGACAGCACACCTGCTACTACCACTGAAATCTTGTCAGGTCTAACACTGACTTCTTTCCTGCTAAATCTAAAGAACACTTCCCAGTTCTTACTTTCTTGACCTCTCTGTGGCATTCGACACTGGTAATCATTACGTCTTCCAGAAAGACTCTCTTTCCTTGCTTTCCACTACAACATTACATTTTGGTTTTTTTTTCTGACTTCTCTCCCGTCTCTACTTTGGCCTTTTTTTTTTTTAATTGAAGTATAGTCAGTTACAATGTGTCAATTACAATCTGTCAATTTCTCATGTACAGCACAATGTCTCAGTCATGCATATATATACATATATTCATTTTCATATTCTTTTCCATTAAAAGTTATTATAAGATATTGAATATAGTTCCCTGGGCTATACGGAAGAAACTTGTTTGTTTTTTTAACCTATTTTTATATATAGTGGCTAACATTTGCAAATCTCAAACTCCCAAATTGGCCTCCTTTTTGAGCTCGTCCTACTCCACACTCCTGTAAGTATCACTGTTTACCAGGGCTCTAATTCACTGTTAGTCTGGAGTCCAGAGACTCTCAAGAGCCCAAGGATTGTATTCCAGCGATTCGGATGGGGGAGAATTACATCCTTATATTTACTAACCTCTTAGAATTTAAAGGAAAGTTAGTATTATCTTCAAGAAGTCAAAACATTAAGAATAATACCTATAACTTTGTCACCAGAAGAAATCAGATGATTTTATACTGCATTACAATTATTAAAAATATCCCAAAATATTATTTGGAGTTCTCATTACTTTGACATTAAGGTGATTATCAGGCCCCCTAGGTCTTGTTATTTTATGTGTTATTAAAAAGGACATACATTTATTTATAACAAATATGTTTGAAACTATTTTGGTAACTATTTCAATATAATTTTCTGTAATTATATTACTATATACTAAATTATATTAGATATACTAAATATATAATTATGCATTGTAATATGGGTATATATATGTATCAAATACAATTATATAATTAGGAAACATAATTCTGAAAAGGGGTCCTTTAGGCTTCGCCAGACTCCTGAAGGGGTTAATGGGACAAAAAGTTTTAGAATCCTTTGCTCTATCATAAGCCATTTTCCCTTGTAGGCTTACACATTCTCTCAGGGTCATCTCGTTTTTTCCCCGTGACTTCGCTTGCCATCTCTGCACAAACGACTCCCAAATCTCCAGCCCTAATCTCTCCTGTAAACTCCAGACCCACATATCCAACTGCTTACCTCACATCTCCACTTAGATATCTCAGAGGATATCTAAACCTAAAATGATGACTTCTGTTCCCCCAAAATGTGTTCCTTTTTGTGCCTGCCTTATTTCAGTGGACAGTACCACCACCTGTCTAATTGTGCAAGCCAATACTCTGAGAGTCATATCTAACTCTTCCCTGTCCCTACATTCGATCTCTTATCTAAATCCGTTGATTCGATCTATTAAATATGTCTGAAATCTGCTTCCATTCAATCTTATTCCTTCTTCCCTCATATAGGCTATCATCATCCCTCACCTTCACTGCTACAACGGATTTTAAGTGGTCTCCCCATCTCCAGCCTTACCCAGGTTAATTCTATTTTTCACCCTGCAGTCAAGGTAACATTTTCAAAACACAAATTCTATCATCACTCCCCTTTTTTAAAAAGTTAACTGACTCTCCAATCTCTCCCCTCAATGTACTATCAATGGCTTTGGGGTTACTGCTGTCATCTGATTCTACCCCTATGCTTTCTCTAGACTCTCTTCTCATGAATTTTCTCTTTCTTCCATCCCTCCTCTCACCCCATCCTAACTCTTATTCTGCTTTTTCTTTCAGTCTAAATGAAATTTCATCCAGGAAGTCTTCTTTGAGCGGTTATCATCTCTCATCCACTGTGCCTACCAACCTCACCTTTCAGTCCCCTTTCCACCCATATACATACCCACACAGGGAAAGTGGTTTTAAAATGTACTCCCTGAACACACGGCACTCCACACAATATATCATTAATGACATTGCAGAGTGCTTATTTATTTGCCTGCTTCCCACAATAGACAGTATCCTCATCATGAGTCAAACATAGTAGGGGTGCAAATGATATTTTAGTGGAATGAATATGTTAATAAATGAGTAACATTAAGATACTCAGCATAAAATAATGGCTATGTCTAACACTTATAAAGCACTTTCTATACACCAGGCACTCTTCTAAATGTTTTGCATAATAACCTACGGTATGTACTATCGATGTTCCCATTTTAAAGATCAGAAAACTGAGGCAAAGAGCGTAAACTGAAGGCAAAATAACACAAGAAGTAAATGGTAGAACCAGAGTTTGCATCCATACAATCTCACTCTAGAGCCCAAGTTCTCAGTCATTATTTGAAAAACATACAGCAAACATTAACATAGAATTATGACACACCAACAATGTTCTACTCATATACATATATCGATCCATTTAATGTCAACAAATGAATGATATAGGCTAATTAGCACTCGTGCTCCCTGTGTTGCTAAGATTTTGGGGAAGGACATAAAAGGACAAGATCTCTTTCCCCCAGGGAACTATTTATTGTTTAGCTAATAAAAGGCAATGCTATCAATTCACACTTGTGAAGCAACTGTATTCAAAGCACTTATATGTGTAAGGTGTCCTCTTTCTGCTCTGGGGCCCAATAATTTAAAATTGTAACATTAGCAATATTATTTACTAGTTTTATTTTACATTATAAATCTGGTTGTGTATGAAACTGTGCCCAATTTAAACACACCACAGCATACAAAATAACAACTTCCAAGCAGCCTTTTAATCACCAGACTGAGAGTTTCAGTGTGTTTTATCTTGCAGATGCAGCGTGCACAATGACCCACACAGGGTCAGTATACCTCTGCAAGATGTGATCATGAAAAGTTAGCTTCATGCCAAAAGATTCTTGATTAAGACTCAAGAGTGCTGGCTTCCATTCCCAACCCAACATTAGAGGACAGAACTCACCTGGGCCCCAGTTTTTGCATCTGTGAAATTAGCATGGTGGACAAGGGTATATATGAGCTCTTTATAATTCTGAACACCTGATTTTGTAGAGCCACTAACCACTCACAAAAGGCAGTGTGATTATTTTACAATAGTTCTTCCAGCCAGCCTGACAAAATTTATAAATGGTGCCTCCTTTTCCCCTGTTGGTTAGACATACAAGATTAAAACATGAGCATTATTTACCCTTTATCACAGATTTGAGTAGTAAGATGACACCTGTTTCTAAAAAGCATAACAGTGGATAGAAACTCATTTGAAAATATCTAGATGATGTCATGTGTGAGCAGGAAATTACTATCATGATACCAGTAGATAGAGTGGTCACAGAGTATTAATTATGAAGTAATGCTAATTGAATAATATATGACAGTTATTAGGAGGAGGTTTTTGAAAGTTGATATGCTATGGCTCAACTGTCAGTCAGGAATGAGTTATTACCCTACAGAGCCCAGGTACAAAGAATCACTGGCGCCAGTGACAGGGATGCATGAAGGCTATCTGGCACCAAAAATCATGGTCTATACAGAGTGTGAGCTAAGACTCATAAAGCATCTGCTGGCAGAAAGAGCTATCCAAACAGTTATAAGCCACACATCTGGTAAGCTGTTTTCATAGACCTTGGATGCAGAGCTGATGAGGTCAGAATAAACCTCTCCAGGAGGTCATCCTATAAGATTTGTTCTTTTCCTCTTCTGCGTAAAGTACTGTGTAAAATAAGAGTAAATATCACATTTCAACAGAATGACAAAACAAGTAAAGAGCAGCTTACCTACCTCCTGAGTGAAGGAGACAATAGGAAAAAAAATAATAAAGGGACAAAAGAATCCATGTTTAGCACTTTTTACAGGGAAATACGGTTTTAATGAATGTTGGTAAGTACAAAGAAGTCAATCATGCCAGAAACTCAGGAAGCATCAGATTTACTAAGCATTTATTTTTAGCTCGATCAAGACCTAAGTGAATGCACTCAAATATTACCATGGTAAAATATAAAACTAGAGAAGATATCACAGTTACATGTTTTATTTTTAACAAGAAAAAAATTCCATTAACATTGACTTATAGTATTTCCCTGAAATATAAAACATCTCTCTCTTCTTAGTTAAAGGTCTTTTAACCAGCAAGGACACAGCCTTATAAAAAAATTTCCTGATAATGCTATTAGGTAACTTACTTTCTAGCATGGGTTCGGGGGGGGGGGTGGGAACCACAGATAGGAGTTCTGTGTTAACAGACCTAAGCAGTTCCAAAAATATATTCAGAAAAATCTTTTAATTAATATAATTTCTTCACACTATTTTTTTTTTTATTTTCCAGGGTCTCAGTAGTCACCCAGTGCATTCACAGAAAAAAAAAATTTAATAAGCTGCTTCCAGAAAGCACTCTTCTTGATGAAGGAAAATAAATTCAAATAAAAGATAGACCATACCAATGTGGAACTGCAGTCTTTTTTAACTGAAAGGGGCCTTAAGATCTTCCAGTCATTCCTGGAAATTTTTCGAAAGGAACAGTTTCGTTGTTGTGAGCAGCCGGCTCTCTAATATATTCCAGCTGTCTGGTTAGGTAAGCCAGTGCAATCAGGGAGAACACAGATGAACAAGATCAACAATAACAAGGAAATCACTGGGCAAAAAAAAAAGGGGGGGGGGTTCTTGTCAGGTAATTCAGACTTCGTAATACGAAAACGTGAGTGTGCTAAAGGTGCTGATGAAATAGCCTGCGGCCACTTGGCCACAGCAGGAAGATGGCACTGATGTTTTTACCCTGAGCAGACAAACCCCGCTTGTTACTCTAAGATTTCTCAAGCCATTATTTGGAAGGACGTGGTAGCAGGAGTTCGGAACTACTGAATAGTAATACAATGCACTATTTTTACAACGGATAAGCCAGCTAACAGAAGGGAGGAGATTTATTTCATGAAATCGCTCTCCTGTCAATGTACGATTTCCACGGGGAGAAACTCGGAGCAAGGAATCCCACAAACTAGGCATGACTGACAATGTACTCTGGGCCCTTTGGGCAAGACCCTTAATTCCTGTCCTTGCCTTTCACTCTCCTCTGTGATGCTCTCTTTCCTGCGCTACTACCACCTTTCTTTTTAACATTCTTTCCTGCCTCAACCAGTAAGGGAAAAATGATTATGGGAAAAATAAAATGCTATAAAGTATATAATTTCTCTAATTCTTTACTGTCATAATGTCCCCAGATACTTGTGAATCTATTTCCTTCTACCTCGTTTCTCACACACATACACATATACACAGAAAATTATTTCAAGGACTGAATGTCCTAGAAGGCAGATAGATTTCTATATTTTTTAAGCTATATATGATATTTCCTACAGAGTTACAATGGCAGTCTATACATTTGAAAAATCAAAGGATAAATTAATAAGCAGAAATCTTCTAAAAGCAAATGAAATTTAGCCTTTGGGGGGAGATAGCGAGGATTTTTAATTAGAATTATTATAAAGATATTTTGGAAATTTCACATACAGAGTGACCCAGAGCCACCCATCAGAGTTCAGATATGGAGAAGAGAAATACAATTTAGCCAGAACTATCCTTTATCAACACACATACAACACCCGCTGATGTTGACAGGAGCTGTGAATACACCTCTAAAAACAGGATTTGGTTTACAGCAACTAAAGCTACAGCGAATGAAAAGCGCTTTTGTTTAGGATGACTAAATTACACAGATCACACCTGTATATGGATTACCTGCTTCCTCACTAAAAAATCATAATGAGTAGCAAAATACATTTGAGAGTGTCTAGCCTCTTAAACAAGTTAAGGGAAAAACTGCACCTCTACAGTATTCTTAAGAATCAAAAGGAAAATTTTCCTTTAGAAAATGAGCATCACTTCCAACTGAGGCATGACAACATGCTCCAAAACAGCCAGTGAGAACTGACAGGTAAAAGGCTTTGCGTAAAATAAATTGAGTGGACGTTGCTCATGCACAATTAATTTCCTGTTATCTGTATCAGTGAGTGGGGGCAATTGCATAGAAAATTCACAATGGTGGGTATTGAAAAACACATCAGTATTTGGTTTGACATGTCCGGAGCTGGATTTGAATAGGAGTGTGTAATCTGACGTAGACTTGTGAATCTACAGTAAAGACTCTGATTTATCTCCTCTGATAATCAAGTTTAGAAAGCTACCAGCTTCCAAATTCTACTTTCATCCTGTCTAAACCATGTGGGAAGTTATTACTCGGATTGATACCAAGTAGCCTTGGAAAGCCAACTATCCAAACTTGCTCTTTTGCCAACTTTCATACAGCAAAGAGCTGAATGCTTTATTCAAAAAAGCACTTTCTTCTAGGTTTCCCTCTGTTTGGCTAGAGAGGTGAAAAGATTCTTTATTTCTGCCATCATAGTATTTAATTAAGGAGAGAACAAAGAAAAAAACTAGTAAGGTTTTGAAAAGAACACTTTCTTGCCCCAAACCAACTGAAAACAAAAATAACAGAAAAGGTATTAACTCAAGATCAAGCAGAAAACAGTTATGGTTAAAGGAAACTGCAGATTTATATAACCTAAAATCTTCATTTCATGGAGAAGAAATTGAATTTGAGTGAATTTAAGTCATTATTAATCCAAATGTGGTCTATGGATCAACAGCAAATGCATCACCTGGTACACAGTTAGAAACAGAATTTCAGGCTTCACCTTAGACCCTCAGAATAACAATCTGCATTTTTACCCAGATCCCCAATCCAGATGATTTGTACGCACACTGCAGCTTGAGCAACACTTGTTAAAAATAAACCTCCAGGATATAGTTAATCACTTGCCATAAACATGTTACCTAATGGAAGTAATCTTAAACAAACATGTCAGGAAGTCCCTTCCTTCCTTCCATCCGTCCTTCCTTCCTTTCTTCTTCTTCTTCTTTTTTTTTTTTTTTTTTTTTTGAAGAAGAGTGATTCAAATATACTTTCCTCTTTCACAGTGAATAAACTATTCCCCTAAACCAAACTATCTTTGAACTCTGCATCACTCCTTCAGGCCTTCTGTATTCAAATTAGTTAATTACTATTTTAGTGCAAACTGGCATAGCCAAGGGAAAATTTGGGCTCTAGGAGAATCTGGTTTATTCCATGATACATTCCAGAAACCCTCATTCCCATTCACACTTGAGAAGCCATTTCTAGCTTCCTCACTTCTTCTATTTATTCATCTACTCCAAAGTTGGGGATAGATAAGCATGGTATATATTTTTTCAATTACTGGAAGGGAAGCACAGAATCTAGTTCTTCTAAATGAAAATAATGTCTTCAGTTTGTAATGTAGCTATTTTACCATAAAAGAAACATCTTGGGGTCAGGGTTTTGCTCCTGTTAATTTTAGATAATGGATGTAAAAAGGCTCTGAAGGATAAAAATTGCTAAGCAAAAGCAAGCATCATTGTTCGCTTGAAAATATGTCAAATTTGGAATCTTAAAATGCTATATACTACTTGAGCATCTAAAAATACCTTAACTGCCCCATTCCTGTCTTTCTTTTCCATCTATTTGTGCTAGTCAAAATGATATTAATATTTCAAAATAGTGGCTTAGGAACTTATACTTTAATTTATATCTGTATCTATATTTAACTTTTCTTACCTCTCCCTAGCTTACTCACCAACCATGATACATAATTGAATGGCTGAGTTAATTACTACTGTTGATTCACTATTACTATTAACACTTCACTAATTCAAACTAAATAGCTGACCAATCTAAAAGAGGGAAAAGTTCAAGAAAATATTAAAAGTTGACCACTTTGTGTTATCCACCTGGTTTTTGAAAAAAAATCCAATCCTTCTTGGCCTTGCTGATGCATCACATTACTGTCCAACTCCTTCTTGACAGCCTCTCAGCTTACATGATGCTATACTACCGTGGTGTATCTCCTACCATTTGCATCAGTTCTTCATTAACTATTCTCCAGGCTCACCTTCTTCCTTCAACCTCTGAAGTTATATTAAAAGGTGTCTTAGTTCATTTAGGCTGCTATAACAAATACCATGGACTGGGTAGCTCTCTGGGGTCTCTTTTACAAGGGCACTAATCCCATTCATGAAAGTTCTGCCCTAGGGGCCTAATCACCTCTCAGAGGTTTGACCTATTAATACCATCACATGGTAGAGGGAGGTGGATTTCAACATATGAATTTGGTGGGTATAATAACATCCAGTCTAATAGAAAACAAACTTATGGTTACCCAGAGGAGAAGGGGGGAGGGATAAATTGAAAGTTCAGAATTTGTAGATAATAATTATTATATATAAGATAGATAAACAGCAAGGTCTTACTGTAGAGCACAGGGAACTATATTCAATACCTTGTAATAGCCTATAACGAAAAAGAATATGAAAAGGAATATATGTATATGTATAACTAAATCACTATGCTGTACACCAGAAACTAACACAACTTTGTAAATCAACTATACTTCAATTAAAAAAAAATCTGAAAAAAAAATCCACTTGATAGCAATATATTTTCACCAGTTCTACTCTTCCTTCTTTTCACGTTTCTCCTCACAGAGCTCATCTTGCTATACGAACTTGAACAAATAACTGAACATCTCTGTGCCTCAGTTTCCTCATATGCAAAATAAAGACAATGACTTATCTACCTTACAGGGTTATTAAAAGATTTTAATCAGTTAATACATATACAGCACTCTGAACAGTGCCTGACACACAGAAAACATACGAATAATTTCCAAATCTACATCTCCAGCTCTTCTGGAGACTTTTCCAAGCTTCAAACTAACAGATACAATTTTTTTGCTGGACACAATCCTAAATGCTGTTTTTTTTTTTCTCTTAACTAATTGAATACAGATGTCAGCCCTTCCCTGAAATCCAGCTCTCTATCCCTGAGTTTTCCATTTCTATTAAAGTCATCATCATTAACTAGATATCTTAAATTAAAGTCTCGGTCAACTTCTACACTTTCTATCCTCCCTGACCCAAGTCCTATCAAATCTTTCATCAGTTACCTCCTTTTAATGTCCATTGCTACTCTAGTAGCGCAGATTCTTCTCTTCCCACTATTGGATTACTACACTAACCTTCTAGCAAGGCATTCTTTCTGCACCCTCTCCCACTCCACTCCTCATTCATTACACTAATTGTTATTAAACTAATCTCCTGAAGAGTAGTTTCATAAAATCTTATACTCAACATTCTTCAATAAATCTTTGCCATTTGGCTCCAAAACCTTCCAAAATCCATCCTTTTGCAACCCTAACTCCTCTGAATTTATAACTTGTATTGCCATTGATTTTGTAATTAATCAATTGTTTTACCTTGCAAATCTCATATTAACATTTAAAATGTACAGGATCATACCTTGACCCTATGAAAATGTACGTTTCTTGTGGACAACTATAACATACTATACATTTTTCTCCTATAGTAACTTGCCTTACAATATGCACAATAAATATTAGACAACTTTACGTTATATTATAACTTGTGTGTTTACAGACTGAAGTTGATTTAACATCTTAAATATCAAATTAATTGGTGACTGTACCTCTACCCTTGACTTTGTAAAAAATAATATCTTACGTAACAAATACATTGTGGTAAGATAATAATGAATTATTGTGGTCACTGATATTTGTGTTAATATCCATTCAAGGGCACATACTAGACCATTTTAAAGTCCATTTTCAGAAACAGCCTCCTGCTCTCCACTTCAAACTCTTCACTGATGTGGTTAGGCTTTTTTTCCACAGCAGACTGAGCCCTTCCTATACTCAAGTGATTTTCAACCTGGGGCAGTTTTGCTTCTCAGGGGACATTTTGCAACTTCTGGAGATATTCTTGGCTGTCACAACTGGGAGGCGGGGAGTGCTACTGGCAGCTACTGGAGTAATGTCAGGAACCATGCTAAATATCTTACTCTGCCCAAGAGAGCCCCCCACAACAAGGAATTTTCTAATCCAAAATGTCAATAGTGCCAAGGTCAAGAAACCCTTGACTAGACTCTTTGACCCTAAAACTTAGGTCCTTTTCCCTTCTCAGATTTAGCTATTTGCCCTCTATCTGCTGGCTTCGCTGTGCCCTAGTTATTAAATCAATCTCATCTTTAGCTAGGAGGGATCCAATGCTGACTTTATGTCCTGACAAGTGAGTTTTGCTTTATTCTGAAAATTGAAGATCTTCTATTATAATTTTAATAAATGACTCTGTATTTTTTCCTGTAGTCTTGAATACTCCAGTAACTCAATGGTTAGAGCTTACGTTACTCTTGACAATTGTCTTCCTAAGAAAAAGTCTTGCTCCCTAATATCCTATGGCTGGTCTCCATATTAGCTATTAGATTTCCCTTACTATTGCCTGCTTTTGGATTTTCCAACTTTATTGTCCACCTGTCTGCAGAGTTACCTGCTTATCTCTGGGGCTGACATTGTCACTGTACTGAAAAATCTGTTCGAAGTAAGCATTCATCCTAAAAATCCTGTCAGTCCTACACTTGGGAATAATTCTTTAACATAAATACTAACACAAACACTGTGGTGACAGAATGTTACAAATTCTCTTTAGCCCAAATTTCTAATAAATTTCATAAGAATAATTGTAGCATCTTTATTGACATCTCTACTTATCTCTTAACTGATGCAGAAGAAAGTAAATGCAGCACTTAGGAAATGCAGATTGGGTGCCACTCACTATCTGACATTTTCTGGATGAGCATTTCAGTTTTAAAAAATAATGACAAATAATTACTTTGGTATTTCAATTTGGTTGTAACTCAAGGGTAATTTTACAAAGAAGAAATGGTAAGAATAAGCAAAAAATAAAGGGTAATAAACAAACCAAACCCCTAAAAATCCACTAGCAAAAAGAGCTACAAAATTTTCAAGATCTCAAAAAAATGATTATATGTACATTTTCTTTGAATTCAGGCACATGCAGCTTTGTTTGAAAGTCACAAATAGCTTGTTTAAAGTAGTTTAGCATTTTAGCTGTTATGACTGCCCCGTAGTGGTATATCTAAACATTAAAGAATACAGCTTCAGAATTTTTCCTTTTCTGTTCATAGAGACAAAGAGGAATTATTATTGTTTTCTTCACCATGCCATATTAATAATCAATATTTATAGGCCAAACCAAACATAATCCAATATTACATTTCTCTAGAGAGCTCTTATTAAAGAGATAAAGTATCTTCTCCTAAATGTTGCTACACTTTCCACTTCTAAACAGTAGTTTAGATGAAATGGAGATATACACAAAGTAGATAAATGAGACTGATTCAGAGAACAAGTCAGTCACTGAATTTCAGGAATAAGGCTTAATATTTAAATAGGAATTCATGAATGGTAAAAGTTTCAGGCAAGCACTTTACATGTCCGAGTATATGGATGTGTTATTTTAGACCCTGTCTGAGTCCACCCAGCTTGCATGCAGTATTTTATATATCGTCACTTCTATTTTAGGATCTATTTTAATTTAGATATAATGACTAGTCGTCATTACATAACAGGACTATTGCCTTGCTGTAATAACACTTTATTTATAATAAAATTTATCTTCATCTAGTCATAGTGTATATGACACTTGCATTTGCATCCATTTCATTAGCGATTATACCCTTAGGTGACAAAATTATTATTTTTCCTTTAGGGTGCATTAAATTATAAAAGTCAGCAGGCTACTGCTAGATCTGTAGTCTATTCTCCTTTATAACAACAAACAAATAAACTGTTCATAAGTTAAACATGTTCCTGGCCACAGGAGTTCATATTTCAGGAGTTCATATTGTAGTGGCATTTTCTTAGGAAATTTGCAATCTCTAAATCTGACGAAATACAAATACAAAAAAGTACACTAGAGAAGCAAAGACATTCCATTTGTAAGAGTTCATGTAATGCTACTGCTTTTTGTTTTGTTTTGGCTTGATTTTTGTTTTTGCATCCAAAATGATGCTAAGAGTTAACTAGAACTTTTAGTTAACTTTATAATTAATAGGGTTAAATGAAATTCTTCCCCAATTTTATTATTACATACTGAACTACTGAGTCACTTCAGGAAAAGTAGAAAGCCTAGCCTATGAATGCACAAAAAGGAAACAAAATACAAAGTTTAAGTTACTTTATAGTTGTTTAAGTCCACAGTAGGGTGTCAAAGTTGCATTTTTGTTATAACAGAAAATATTTCAGCAGTATCCACCCAGCCATATTTCTATTTCTTTTTCTTGAAGCATCTGTGTGATGAGTCACAAGAGTTCTGCTCTCCCGTATTTCAGAGGGGTTATTAAATTACAAGACTTGGACTTTTAGTTTACAAGGTTAGGCATCAAATCTTACACCCTCTGGTCACTCTAAGCACACTGCACTGCTCACCCAAAGCCCTAATGAATCATCACCTCTTTCCAATAAACAGGAAGCTAGTCCTAAGAAGCACTTAATGATATTCACAATTAAAAGTCTTACCTCAAAATCTGTTTATGAAAGAATTAGCCTCATTAATGGGTTTGCCACAAAGTCATGCTTAATGATGTTCTGTGGAAGAGATTAAAGGTGAAAAGGGAAGTGAAATTGAAAGGGAAAACAAGCATGAGAACAAACAACCCTCTACCTTTGATGGCATTTTTCAGGTCAGTAGTTGCACTGACAGTTGTCACAACTGCCCCTGAAAGCAATGGTATTTGGAATGAGAATCAAAAGAAAAACATGTGATTGGTCACCCTTAAGACTTTCTTGTGCTTTCTTTTCTGAAGAACTTGGGCTTAAAGCTTAGAGAGAGCTGCCATTAGAGCATCTTCATATGATTTTTTGAAGGCATTTGTATTGCTTTTCTATTGCTAACATAACAAATTGCCACAAACTGAGAGACTTAAAACAACACCCATTTTTATCTCAGAGTTCTATGGGTCAGAAATCCAGGAGGACTCAACTGGGTTCTCTGCTCAGGGTGTCACAAAGCTGAAATCAAAGTGTTGGCAGATCTGTGTTCTTTTAGTGTAGATTTTGGGGAAGACTCTGCTTCCAAGCTCATTCTGGTGGTTGGCAGAATCCAGTTCCTTTTGGTTGTACAACTGAGGTCACTGCTCCCTTCCTGGCTGTTGCCTAGGGGCTGCTCTCAGCTCCTGATAGCTATTCGCTTTCCGTCTCACATGAGCCCCTCCATATTCAAAAGTCAGCAAAGGCAATGTTGAATCCCTCATGTTCTTTGGATCTGTCACTTTCCTTTCTGTGACCAGCAGAAGAAAACTCGCTGCTTTTAAAGGAGTCACATGATTAGGCTAGGCCACCTAGATAATACCTGTATTTTATGGTCAAATGACTTGGGACATTAATTGCATCTGCAAAATCCTTTCATGATAGAATCTTGCTAAGTATTTGATTGGCTAAGCAGGGCATGAAAATCCTGGGAGAGGTCCAGAAATGGAGGGATCTTTAAAATTCTGGCTGCCATAGTAGTCCTCCCTCTAGAAGAAGATGTCTAGAATGTTCAGCTTTGATTTAAGTCCCCACTTGCCCTACTTGTAAATCCCTTGTGCTGTGAACTGCACAACCATACACAGCAATCCCAAGCTATAGCTTCTAGGGGTCAAGGGTGTTTCCATTACCCTTTGTCTTCTTTCTCTTCTTAGACCCTTTCCTGCCCAACCTTATTTACTGAATAGATCCTATCTACATAACACATCTCCTTCTCACCTTCTCCTAAACTCTAATCTTTGTTTTCCTGTATTTGAACATTTTAATGTATGCTTGATAATAATTTACACAGAATTGTGGGTCTGGAATACATCTCTATGCCTAATTTATTTCTACCACTGGAGGCATGGTTTTCCCCAAGGAACTGCCTCATTCAAATGGATCTTGTTCAATAATTTCTCATTTTAATTTCCACTAAATGAAAAGCCATAAACCCAGGAGAGCAGCTTATATTTTCCTTGTTTATTTTTCACTGGCAAAAATGTAGTTGCTCAATTCCAATATAGACTATGGTCAGTTGACGAGTATATAATTGCTGCTAAGGCTATTACCCAAGATACACTAAAACACGTTTCCTTTTGCAAGTGTATTTGTGAATGACGCTCCCATTAAGAAGGCATCTGAGGTGACATAATAGTGGAAACTGAGTGCATACAGAAAAGTTGTTATGAAAAAAATATATTTTTAATAGATCTAGTAGAGATTTAGAAAAACAACTGTTTAAATTAGCACAGTCCTGGAGTCTGAATTGTCTGGGAACTAAAAGGAACTTGATTTACATTTCAAAAGAGTTAACCTTCTGGTGGATTGACACCTCATTTAGAAAACATGGAGCCAGCCGATCTCTCTACTGGATAGAAAAGTGGACATGAACTTATTCACTTACAAGCTCTCATTGTAATTGACTAAGAAGACTACTATTTCTATGCAAATATTAGATGACCATAACCCCTCTTCACACGTTAACATTCCTTTATTCCTTAGGGTACTGGCAAATCATAAAAGGGCTCATCACACCCATTTTAGAGGATTTGTAAATCTACTGCAGCAAGGTCTTTTGGCATTGTAAGAGAGAGGAGCTAGATTATTAAAAGCCACGGTGTTGGAACTCTGGCAAGAATGTGTATTTTCACTAGTTAGCATATGTTTATAAATTAAGGTGCAATGTGATTGTTAGGAGAAAACGCTGACTTGCCTTTAGGATATGTAGATCTTAATTCAAGCCTTTTTATTTAGCCTGAGTTTCAGTTTCTTCATCAGTAAAATGGCAAAGTGGTTCTAGATGTTTTTAAGATCCCAGTGAGTTCCAAGAGTCTAGAGTGACAGCCTCATGGACTTCTGATAAGCATTTTGTAAGGGTGTATGCCACATCTATGTAATTCGCCACTTTCTAGACAAGCTGTTATTAGCACAAACTATGATCTAGGGCAAGCCCCTGAGAGTCAAGAGAACTTCATTTTCATCCTGTCTCTGCCAATAATGTGGTGTCACCCTGGTGGTTTTCTCTCTTTCAACCTCATCTCCTCATCTCTAAAATTGAACTAAGGCTTTCTCTAACCACTTAATAGTCTTCTTTTCTGAGGATCAAATCAAATAACAGACATGAAGCTGCTTTGAAAAGTTCAAAATCATATATAAATATAAGGAATAATAAATATACCCTGGCAAGTTACTTTGATGAACAATTTATTCTGCCACTCAGTAAATGGGTATGCTCATAAATAAGTCATATAAATCCACTGGGCCTCAGTTTTCTCAACTGTAAAATGAGGGTGATGGCCTAGATCACTGATTTTTTTCAAGTTACTTTTCGTTTTTTAGCGGCAGAACTCTGACTTCATACAAAATATTAAGTGGAATGCCACACAGACATCAGAAAAAAAAAGGAAGCAGAGCAATTCTAACTAAGGATGACTCAAGGCCTTTCCCAACAAGCTTCCTTCTCAGTGCACCGAAACCTTAGTTCTAAGGCACCTCCCTGAAGCCCTAGGGCTCTGAGGAATAAATGTGACAACATCTGGAGCAGATGATCTTTAATATGCCTTCCAGTTTCAAATATATGCTTAAAATTATGACAGCTGAAAAGATCTATTCAGTTTTGCATATAGAAAAATCTGTATTATCTAAGAACAGAATAGGAAGTAAATCCAATACTTATAACCACCATTTTTCATTGGTGTTATTTGTCCTTTAATTTCCGTACCTTAAAAGACTATAGTACCTCCCCAGTTATGAAACGATGTTGGTTGTCATAAAATGTATTTACTTTTTCTACTTTGATTGGTTAGAGATTAAAGCAGATTAATTTTTCATTTAAAACATCATTATAAAACAACGACTTCTAGTGTTCTCATCACACAAAGGACTAGTTATTACCAGCTCCAAAAGTGATGGTGAGATTTGTATTGCAGTACTGATGAATTCCATGATAATAAACACTCACCAAGAAAAATCAATACCCTACAGAGGTTATTAGACACATAGGAAGACCCAGATCCCATTATAATGATACATTTCAGAACACAATATTTATTTCTTTCCAAGTGATTAAAAACTAAGTTTGTGACCATGGAATTAGATGGCATGATCGTGCTCTTCTAAAAATGGTATCAAGAATAGCTGGTTATCAGTGAGCTAAAAATAGGTAGTGGCACTATTCCAATGAGGGATGCAATGAATGAAAATGCATCTCCTGTGCACCCAGCACATCCACCTCGCGACTCCAGAATTTCACTTGAAAGAAGACTTGTATTTGTCCCAAACTTATGATAAAGTTTACCATAGGAGAAACCATTTACAGCTATAAGGGACTATTCTGTTGTCCAATTAGAAACATAATTTTAAAACTAATTGAAAGCCAATATGTATATCTGAGTCAGGATAATTTTAGAAAAGAGCATGTCTGATGGGTTTAAACAGGAATACAAATAGAAATGACAAAGTTGGTACTATAAATTCCTTCATTATTTTTCAAAAACTGCTCTGGTAAACAGAATGAACATGCAAATGTCATTTATCTATTAATTATACTACTTCCTGTGGAGAGTTTAATAAAAATACTAAAAATAAGTGTTTTACTTTCAATATTGCCTATGTTGAACATATTTTTCACCTTAACCAAAACAAACAGTGTTTTTAAAATGTGGCTTAAGTGTCCATGGTTGACTGTTGACAGCCAAAATTAATATGTCACACCATAGTCACCTAGTATACCAATAATTTATAAAGTAAAATTGGTCTATGAGTGATCATGGAATTCATCTGCTGAATTACATATGTTGTAGGCCATTTGCGTTCTCTTTCATGTCTGTTAAAAAAAATCTCTTAACAAAACATAGACAAAAGAAAATTAGCAAAGAAATTATGATAAAGTAAAATGAATTTCACTTATACTGTGACTCTCATCTGAAGTCAGTTTTCAAACCAATGTATCAGTCATCTCAGGGGTGCTACTCAGCAACAAAATAACGTAAGACAGGATAATACATAGAGGTTTGAGGCAGGAAGTGAAAGTTTACATGCAATGGACTCTATAAGGGGAATTTTAATTAGGCAGAATGCAATTTAGCAGAAACTGTACTTTGACCAAGTAATTAATACTGCTTTTCTTGTACTCATGAATGTTTTGACACGTAAAAAAGACACTCTAGCCCAAATGCCTAGAACTTACAGAATTGCAACTTAAATCTATTAATTTGATTTTAATCATTTAAAACATTACATTACATAGTTTTATACATTAAAATATAAAGGTGTAAAACTCAGAGACATAAAGAAGCAATTCTACACATAATTGGGCCTCAGTTTCTCCCTTGTGATATTTCTTCAATACACAAGTAATTTTCATCTGTTCTTTCATATATTTTCTCAGTAAAAATATAATTAGTTTATGTCTCCATATCTCAAAATGGGTTCAACAGCACACTAATAAAAAGAAAAGAAAAAAAAAAAAAGACAGACTTCACAGGCAATTAATTTGGGGAAATTCTGGGTTAGAAACTGTTGAACCTATTTCTTTGCTGCAATACAGCTCAGAGCCTTTAAAGCTAGTATTAATTACAAATCCAAGGAACACGCTTTAGAAAACACCATTCTCAGTAAATGTATCACTGAGCTAATAGGTATTTTGCAAGTGTTATGGGGTTGTCTGAAGGAATCTGTAAGGTAGCTTAATAAGCAAACTGATAGCTCAGTCCTCAGTCCTCTTGTATTGGGTATTAAAATTACTGAAATGATCAATGAACCAAAAAATTAATTGCCCAATTTAGCTGTGTTGATCCTCCAAAATTAGATTTGGTGGTGCACGACCTCTGATTCAGCACCAAATATTTCAGAATAGAAAACTTATTAGATGTCTCAGGTTTCCAATTTTTTGGTGTGAATACGCACACACAGTATTTTAGCAATACCCAGCATTTCTGATTTGTATCTTTAGAGTTTTCCTTTACTATCTTTCACATTTCTTAGTATTATCAACACTTGGCCAGTGGACTACTTAACGCTAATTTATGACATTCTCTGCATGTATAAACAAGGACCAGGAGGAAAGAGAGAAAGATAATTCTTTCTTGCTATTGTCATTGTGATTTCAGAAAATGCTAGCACATTTTTGGCATCCTTGCTTAATACTCTGCATCTGTTTTAACAAACCAAGTTAAGGAAGAATCATATTCTTTCAAACTTAGGATTTGTCATTATTTTGAAATTCATTAGTTTAATTAGTTAGAGCATTGTGCTAATGAGTCCAAGGCCATGGATTTGAGTCACATATAGGCCAGTTAATTTTGTACAGAAAAAAATATTTTGTTTCCACCCACACTAGGCCCTTTGCCATTTACCAACCCTCTAATGAATGTCTAGTTTTTTGATCAAAAAGGAAATCCATCACTGATGCTATGTCTTTTTGAAAAAGGAGCAAGCAGGATCTTATGCATTTGTGGGCATCACGCTTATTCATCATTATTAACTAGCAGATCTTCAGCCATACCTCTAAATACATAACGTAACTTAAAGGAACTTTCCCAAGGGGGAAAACTCAAGATTTAATCACATTTTAACTGTAAATACTACTTTTTAACTAACAAATTTCAAGCTGCTCTTTCTCTTAAACAAGTATCAACCTTTTTTTAATTGAAAAAATACTATGTGTAGTATTACAACAAACACAAAAACAATTAAGAGATTCATGGTCTATTATTATCTGCTAAAATCAAATCACTCTGTATTTTCAGAAAAGAATCCCATTCACTCTAATTTAGTCTGTAAATTATGATTCCATTTTTCTCTTCAGAGCAGATTGTAAATAATAGCACAGAATTTCAATTGGAGTGGATAAAATCATTGCATTGCTTCCTATCCCTTGTCATTTAAAAATAACAAAAATGACAACTGTTCTGCAGAAAAGTTTTGAAGTTTGACTAAAGCTCCTTTTGTGTGAAATATAATATACTTAGCAGTTCAAAGTAGAAAAAAATCTAGTCCAAGAGAGGATTGTCATCATAGAACTCGAAGGAAAATTGATTTGATAGTTTTCCATTTTATGTTCAATACAAAATTCCATTTCATTTGATTTCTCTGGAATTTCATATATCCTTTAAACATGACAGATGATTATCTGAGAAGAAAAATGCCCTATGACCAAAAGTCCAAAACTTGAACAAATTCTATTATTTCTAAGATGATAAAGGCCCCTCCTAGTTTACAGAGCTCCATATTGTACAGATTGCATGCTTTTTGTCCTTTAATTAAAGGACGGAAATCTCTTCCATAAGGGTATGGAGATTTCGTTTTTATTTGCCCTTTAGTTTCTGATGTGGCTAAGAATCATATTCCAGAAGACTATAGAGATGGTTAACATTTTTTCAGGATCAAAAATTGAAGTTATTTTGGAGGTTTAAATTAACCCACTCAGTAAAAATCCAAGCCTATAACTTAAATTCTATTTTTAATGATGTTTTTTATTTCCTCCAGAAGAA